>NC_052020.1:34597469-34672469 GCF_015832195.1 Motacilla alba alba
GTCAGAGACATCACAGTGATTGACTGCCCTGGCAGATGTGCTGCTATAACAGGTAACTTGATCATCCAGACCCATCTGTCTCTCAGTCCTCTTCAATTCACACTTTCAAAATTATTAGAGATTAGGGAGGGGTCGGATTCTTTGTTGTGATTTTTTTTAAATTTAGGATATCTGTATTTCACAAAAGGTTACCCTCGGTAAGTGAATGGTGATGCACAGTTCTTGAGCCACATCCTACTAAGAGGAGCTTGCTAACATTGTTCAGTGTCAGTGTTTCAGATCTGGGTTAACAATATCCAGAGAATTTAAAAACTTGCTTGTATGATGTCTAAAATTAAGGATAGTTTTTTAGAACCACAGTGGTAATAATAGAATGATGTTTCAAAGATATCAGTTCCAATGTGAGACAGATGGGCTGTTTAACTGCGCTTAGTGAGAGGAGAGGATCTGATTCAGTGGGAGTATTTTCACGTCTTCTCTTCAGTGCCCACAGCCTGGCAAATGTTGTGACATCATTAAGCTGAACTGCTGATTTTAGATGGGTCTGGAACAAGAACGGGCAGGGGTAACTCAAGCTTCCTGCTGAAATGTAGTTAACTAATTTACTCGTGTCACTATTTCTGATAATTACTTTTCACCAAAATATTTTGCTGTGCTTGTGTGTAGAGGATTTCATTCCACAAGTCAACACCCTAAGTGTTGTAGCCTCACAGGATCTATCAACAGCTTCTATTAAGAGAGAATATAATCTTGGTGAGAGCAGTGGCTAACACTTCTCTTTTCTATTTCTCAGTAAAGTCTACTGCATACTCACTATCAGGGGATGTACATTGGCACAGATGACATAGTTCACAATATAAGGGGAAGTAACATACTGAAGCAAGCAAAACAAGGTAAAATGAATGACAACTGACAAAAAAGCAAGTGAACTCAAAATATTTTTTTTCAAATGAGAGGAATAAAAATATGTTAAGTGTGTACATAAGCAATGACACATGCAGAATAAAAAGAGATAAATAGTGGGGGGAGGGGTAGAGGACTAAGGAATATGTTAAACCAGAAAAGACCTCTCAGGTGCATATTGGCAAAGCTATCGGAGCATACTAGAAACTGAGGTGATGTTGGGAGCCACAGCAAAATTAAAGCTTCATTCCTTCCTGAAAATGATGCTTAGCATCCTGGACCTATGACTTTAGCAGGATCTAAGCCACTCAGCCTGTGCTTGTCATTTCATTAATAAATTTCAATGACTAAATGAGACCAGTAGGTCTTTTATGAAGGAATCTGTAATTATGATATAACTGTTTAGATTTTTGGAATAGGAAAAAATCAGAGAAACATTCACTTTTACTATGTTACATGATACATGTGGAGGGTTTCTGGTGTACAGTCCTTTGTTCCAAAGCCAGCAAACCAGGTAGCATGACAGTCATCACCTTGTCACGATTCATGGAACAGAGCACTGGAGCAGTCCAACACACAGCTGAATACAGACAGCTAGGCATAGGCACAGGCAAGGGAAAGGTGTAAAGGATTCACAGGAGATTACTCTGTGGATTAACCAGTTTTCTTTTTTCAAACACACACCTGTGCAAGAATGGCACAACCTGTTCTAAACGGAATTATGACTGCAGTGTGGTAAACGAAAATGCCAACCTCACTTCTTGGATATTCAGGCTGGAGATCAGGTAAAGATTTGAAGAAACGAGTTTTGAGTAGAGAAGATTGCTGTGGATGCTTTGTGACAGAGTTGCCTGGCCGTGTCTCTGTATGGTTGCAAGCCAAGGTAGGCTTCTTCCAAGAAAGCTGCTGCTTTATTTAACATACATCTTAAGCATTTCTGGGTAAGTAATACTGATACTGCATTGATGTGTTATAGGCATCTTCTATGTCACTCTTGAATAATACTTTAGATATTTTAGATAACTTATGAAATAGGTTCTTTGTGCAATGACCTTTAAATAACAGGATTGGAAATTCTAAAAAGTAAACCTACCACTATTTATTGACATATTATGTGAAATGTACTTTTTTCTGAATGATTTTTTTTTTTCTCAGCTGGCAAGAAAGTTATCTAGAGGCTTAACTTTGGGAGCTCATGGCTATCAGCCTTCCTGAAACAGTAGGCTAAAAGTCACATCCAAATAAAATCCATTTATGATCAGATATTGACTCAGAAAATTCAAAACTTGACCTGAGTTTTTATAATCCCCTCCTAACTTAACAGTTAACATGTTAAAATACACATGTACAGTATGGAAAATATATGTTGATATGCAGTCTTTTTACAATGCTGAGTAATTAATGAGATACTCATGCAGGTAAAATATCCTATTATTGTTTATGACTGCTTAAGAATATTAAATCAGTAAAAACATTTCATGATCACAAAAATCTAATCAAATTATAATAATCTGTACTTAAGTCTACTTTAGATTACTATAGAAAGTATCTGTCCCAGTCTATCTTTCACTGCAAGGTGCCAGTCTTTCAAGATGAATAATCTGGTTTATCCTTTTGGTCCAATGAGGTGCAGACTCACAGAACTGTTTTTCAAGATTCAAACTGTAAAAAATATGTCTCTAGAAATGCTGTTCAGCATATGAAAAACCACAAGATAACAGACCTGGAAAAAAACAGTAGAGTGGGCTTGAATAAGATGAGAGTGGAAGTACATCCATTTAGATAATAGAACTAAAGGTGTGATTTGTAGTAAGACAATCTCAAGATATCCTTGGCCAGCTCTTTGATATGTCTGCTTTTGGTACAAAGTAGAAAATTCATTCTTTAGCACCGTGATTTAGTCTTCTGTCTTCGTCTAGCATAACCAATAACATTGATTCTATGTTCTTTTAGAGCAGATACCAAAAGATATCTGAAAGATAAATGAGAGTTGACAATGCAAAGCTAAGAATGAATTTTGGACCAACATGTTTCACTATTGTAGGGCTCTCATATGTCAGTTGAGGGAAAATTGTCTAAGCAGATTGAAAGCATCAGTCTCCTTCTTCACTTAAAATGCTTGCAGAATAAATTAAGGTTTTTCTTTGTTCAATTTTTTGTGTGCACCAGAATATGCATTATCTATGCAAACTAGAAACAATTTTTTACTGTATTGTGACTATTTTATGGGTTTTTTTCTCCTTATGTTTTCCCTTGCAATTCTAACAATTCCCAAAGTTAATGTAAATACACCTAGGCTGAAGTTTTTCTATGGTAGTTTAGATTTAACTTGAAATACATAAGAAGGACTTGAATCAAGGAATTAGAACTCACAAGTTAGCAGTCCAACAGCTTGCTTAGTACTGTTTTCTTATGGTTTTCTCTTCTCAAAGCTTCAGTGGAAAGGATAGAAAGTGACACTCCTACACTTGAGCCATTCTGTAGGCCATCTTCTTGAAAAAAAAGGAAATGTAGGATTAGTCACCCATAGGCAATGGAGGAAAAGGAATCTCTTGCTTGTATTTCACAGGGAAGGCAATTATATAAAAGAGAGACACCATTTTGTCTTTTAGAAGACTGTAGCAGATGCATTTCACTTTGTGAGGATTACAGGTTTTGGTGCATGTAAGGAGACTTGGAGGATTAGCTGTTGAATAGCTTTCAGGCACTTGGGTGAAGGAATGCCTGACTTATATCCACTTTCATTTTGGTGGAAGTCAGGTGCTATCCTCATAAAAATATGAATCCATACCTAGACACGTATGAATAGGTACGTCAAGAACTTTGAGGGTAAAATATGAGGAATCTTCCAGAGGTCAGAAGAAATAACCAACTGTAGTTGTAGGCACTTGTAAGTGAAGATCCCTTCTTCACATAAGAACTTGCTAATTTTGTATCTGGCCCTACTGTCACTACAGGAGATGCTCTCAACATAATACTATATTTTTATACCTAACAATGGCATACACCATAGCACACGAGATAAGAAAGACCTTTAAAGTTGTCACTGGGTAAATGAAAAAGGGAAGGTGATCTTTGAATGTTGCCTTTCCCTGGGACCTCAGATCTCAGATTATGCTAGCCTGCAGTCAACATTCTCCCCTTCAGTCCTCAGAGCTAAACCATTTCCCAGAGTTATATTGTGAAGTTCTGCATTTAACAGAAGAGGAAAGTGGGCAGATTTTTCTTTCAAAAAGTATCAAGGAGCTATCAATATGTTTAGTCTTCTAGAATTTAGACCAGTCACTCATATAGGACATATATGTTCAGTTTTACTTGTTTGTTTTAGTTTTTTACTGAAATAACTCAGCAGAATGTATGGATTTTTTTTCTTGGGGGAGGTTACAGGTACTATGAATCATTACACATGTTTTTTGAGGTAAATTTTCATTTTCTGTAAAAGTTTTCCTTCAGAGTTGTAATAGGTCTTGAATTGGAGAGTAAAACAAAAATATGAATAAACATAGACATCAGTTACCCAAAGGGGAGGCCACTTGCCAGTGATAAATAAATAAATTTAGATTGCCTTTGCCATTAGGCACTTTAAAAGTTTGTGGGTTTTTTTGGCATGTGCTCAAAAGTACAAGCTTTTAGAGAACTTTCTTGCCAAAATTTTTGATACATTTGATACATTTCAGGTACCCATAGATGGCTCTAAAATGGGAATTTTTGAAAACTCTAGTTTATAAAGTATTAGTCACACTCCTCTTATCTGAACTTACATTCTATCATACAAACACCTCTAGATTATAAAGACAGTCCTATGTGTCAATTGGTATGTAAAACCTTGGGTTTCAGTGAAACTATATCGTGGAAGATTTTTAATCTTTGGAATTTGAGATGTGCTTGAAAAAGTGTCTTTATTTAAAAAAAAAGAAAGTAGCAACAACAATAAGCCAAATAAACAACACAACCAGCTTTCTAGTTATCAAGTTATGCTTTAGTATTTTTCCCAAAAGACCTCTTCCGAAGAATGTTTGGCTCTTTCAAACTGTGTTTTCTTCTGTTTTCTGAAAGATAGCTATAGGTCTATGCATATTTTATCTCTGCCCTTTTACTGCTATTTCTAGCTAATTATACCAATACAAGAAGCCTAAAGCAAATATGATTTTAGCTGTTTATTATATGAAAAATATCTTGCCCTTAGTGTATACTAAGATTTGTTCATGCAATTATTATTAGCAAGGACTCCACCTACTGGTTCAAATTATGCCAGGCAAGTAATCACAAAACTAGTTCATGTTCTAGGAAGAGCTTTGCTGCCTAAAGGTGCAATCATTCTGGTCCTCAGTAATTCTAGTATTTATACATCTTCTGTGGAAGCAATCAGGTATACCTAAATCTTTAAACTGCTCTTCAAATTTATTAGCAGAATTCTCACAATTTACTTTCACAGATGATAATCATAACTAATATTTACCAACCTTAGCTGTAAAAATCAATTGAATGTGTGCCAATAAAACCAAAAAGTTCCAAAAACCATGGGATTATTTTCTTTTGGTATTCCCTACATATATGATATCTAGAAAAGAATTTATAGAGAAAGAATTAAAAACCCCATTAATAAAAGCACAGCCTGGCATAGTAAAAGTAAGCACTGAGAAACATGTAAATGCTGATTAAGCTCCTAATTCTTCACTTTCACAACCTTGAAAAGGCAGTAGAGGAGAAAGTACTCTGACAGAGTGGTTAGCTTTTTAGCAGAATTAAGATGAAATAAAGCAGTTTTTGTAAATGAGGCCTCTTTTTTAAGATATACACACACACGCACATACATGTGTCAGCAAGCCATCTCTATTTATTTTTCAGTACAACTTGTTATGCAATTATTTGCGTATAATCTACATAATGGCTGGATATTATTACTTTCACACACGCATTTCCCACTGAAATCTATGGGACATTTACGTATTCAGGGAACGCACAATTGCTTCTATTCATGTATAGTCTAATACAGCAAATGATACAGACTCACAGATGAAAATCAGATTAGGTATGGATGCAGAAGCCAGAGCTGCACCAAAATAGCATTGCTTTAAGAAATTATGTTGCAAGAAGGTATAATATTTTTCCAGACATAAATATACTGCAGTGTATAGGTTTCTTAAATAATCATTTGAATTTTGTTATCAGATTTCCATCAAGTACACTATCAATAATGAGGCTTCTCAAGTATGTTCATTTTTATTGATATGATGAGTTTTTCTGCTACCAGAAACTTTATGTAGTGTTAACTGAAAAAAACACTGATACAATATGGGACCATGTGACAGGAAAGTCATTCACTAAGGTCTGATGATTGTCTTTCCTGGCCATTCCAGCCACTGCTTTTCAATACTGCATAGAAGCCTGACAGAATAGTACACACATCAATATCAACAAATGTAGTTGTGGATGGAGTCAGTCTTTCCAGGAAAGAGTTTTAACACAAGGAAAAAAAAAAGTAGCCCACTAAATAAACACAAAACAAAGAATGTGGAAACACAGCACAAATCTACCCAACAAAATTTACCTGACCCTTTAAAGCTCACCAAAACATGACAGAAGGTCCTCTTGATAGTCTGTATCATATATATGTTCTGAGACTGTGCTGCCCATATGTTCAATAAAACTGTTGAATCTCAAAGTTATAATAATTTGCAATGAGGTGCCAGAACCAATTATTAAATATCATATGATCCAGCAGAGATGAAATAAAAATATACAGGGTCGATTTTACTGGCTCTGACTGTTGTGAAGATTATAAAATACTTAGAATTGCAGTTTAACTTAAGGGGAATCTTAAACACTTCCTTATGCTTAAATTTTGCTCACAGCAGAATATCAGAAACCAAATGCAGATGGTACATTTTCCTAGGTACATAGAGAAGACTGCCCTTATCGTTATTGATTTGAATATCATTTTGGTAAAAAAGAAGATATGCTATTATGATATCCTTTAATAGTGTAATCCTTTGTTCAAAAGAGCAAGTGACAGCCAAAAGTACAATTCAAGTGAGAAAAAAGGTACAGTGTGATTAGATCAGTGGATGATACCATCTCAGCCAAATAGCTGCCTATAGTGTGGAAAAAGAAGACATTTAGGACTAAGTGTAAACAGTCATTATTTATTTACCATGACATCTCTTAAACATGAATGAGTGAATGTTTTAAATACTAGTTTCCATCTTCTAGCCAAGGTCAGCTGTTTCACACTGGTATGTGCTTTTCCTCATGCTCTAAAACCTAGAGGTTGACCTGAGATGTTTATACTATTTTTAATTGTCATTAAATACCAGGGAGGAGTTTAGCTGAAATGGTTACTTATTGTGTTCTCAATAAAACCACACAAATACACTTTCAAATCAACTACAAAGCATCTCCCTGCTCTGGGTGTCTAAGAATTAAATCTTGTATTATACAATAGGAGAAAAAAGTTTTAATTTCGGCAGTGAATGCAAACCTGATCTTAATGTATTATGGCTGCAAGTATCAAAATGTTGCAGCTAAAGGAAAAAAAAAAAAGTATTTCTGCCCTCAGTTATTGGAGCATTGCAAGGATAGGACCATGTTTGTCTATGTATGTTTACAGCACCTGTCAGCCGATACACGAGAAACAAGAAGAGTAATGTAAACTGATCCCCGCCTTTTGCTGAATATTTAATGCACTCTGCTGGAAAGAAAAGCACAAACATTCTACTTTTCCAAAGCCTGTCTTCCTTGCCCTCTTCTAATTTTCTCTGGGGAGGGATGGGTTTCAAACTTGGTCAGTGCTAGTGCCCATTTGCTTCTAGATCTTTACTTTTCAGCTTTGGCTTTCTTCCTGTCTCCTGAAACTAAATTGACTTCATTTTAGCCACCTCACAGCAGACTTGTGTGTATATATTTTCAAGGAAATCTGATTGTCTGTATAGATTTTTAAATCAGCTTTCAGATCAAGTTCAGAAATTTGTAAACTGTTGTGTTGCGTCAGGCAATAGTGGAACACAGAACTTAGATGCACATCACCCAGTGCTATAAAGTGATCTTTAAATGAGACAACCAGGGCATAAGTAGATTAAAGTGGCCAATAATGGGAAAACAAGTGCCCATTCCATGTGCAATTGCAAGAAATTTAAGCCTCAGGAAGTTGCATTATATATTTTATTAAATTGAGGGTATATTCACACTTATTGTGGCTTGAAATTTGAACCAGTATTTTCTGTCTTTGGTTACCTTACTTTAGGATTTCTTAATGGGCTGAAGATGTAATGCATAATATCATATGACTGCTTTAAGTTTTCAAGTTAGTTTTTCAAAAGTCGTAATTTAATTTAAATTGACAACTCTACAATAAACCACTGTTCTCTCATAGCAAACAGTATCTGACCTAAAATGCATGTAACAAGACCCTAAGATTCTAACAAAATCCCACTATTTTGTCAGTTTAACCTTGTTTACAACAGAAAACATCTAATTTTGAGCAAAGCTACCAGTTAGCAGTATGTAAAGCATTAGCTTTCAACAGGATTTAAATCCTATTTATATTGTCAGTTTTTCTAATGATCAAGAGAGAATGGTAATACTATCAAGCATCCCATTGATGTAAAAAAATGAATTTGTGCATGTTCCAACAGAGTCCTTTTTCACAGCCTATCTTTAATGTTATCTGTTAACATAGGAATATGTTAATCTGCGCCATGCTAAACAAAATAAGTGGTGCAAGGGAAAATTACTTTAAAAATTATTTATAGTGCATTGTGTAAAATATCAAATCTTGTGATTTCTAAGTGGCTAAAGGCTTGGTTAATCAAAGGAAATGAAAGAGTTTTGGCCTTTGCATCTCTTATTTGGAGAATCATAGGTTACTTTGCCAGTTTCAACACCAACATCTGTGAGTGTCAGATGTGTTCTCTGATGCGACTCAGAATCCGTATTGAGCCTGGTCAGCTACCTGTGGAGAAGTCACTGCAGGTAGTTCCAGATGGAAAATATAAAAATAATGATTTCTTTTTAGTGCTGATAGATTTAACAGATCCATAGTTCCACCTTCTTGAAATATTCTTGGAATAGTGTCCTGGAAACTTCAGAATCATATTTTATGCAAAGCTGCTTCTGCCATTTTTGAGAGAAGGACCCTTCGTCCACTGTTATTTGAGTGTATTTTTATGGGAAGTAACCTGTTATTTACTTTATGCAGAACTGTCCTCAGGTAACCTCTATATTGCTGAAAAACACCATAATTGAAAAAAAAATTCTCACAAAATGCCACCAAGTTTTAGGTTCTACAGATGAATATATAGTCTCTACAAATTATAAAGACTGCCACTTATAGGACGGATTGACTTCTTTGAATATCAGAAGTACTATTTCTCCCAGGACTAACATGAGCTTGTTTTTGCAAAACCATTGTGTTTGAGATTTAATTTAGTCATAAAATTTGGTAAGAATTTGAAGAGCTATTGGATTATGAGTTGTAAAGGATGACTGTTGAATTAAAACCATGAAGAGTAGCATAACTCATTCAAGTTTTGTCTTGGGTTCTATCACATGCTAATAGATAGTGTGTAATAATAGTTGTGTTTTCCCCTGTCAGTTTGGTGCTTTTCTGGAGTTTGTCCTCTGTCAATGAAAAGGATTAGAGATTCATGATATGCCAGAAGTGGTTGCATGTATTAGTTTTATGTGCATTCCTGAGTCCATACATATAGTCAAATATATGTACAATTTAATTTCTAAATGCTTTGGAGTTATTTCAAATGTCCATAAAAATACCTGTTGGCCTGTTGTTTCTGTTATTAGCAGACAATATAGCATGCTGTATTCTGCATGGTTCAAGAAAAAGGTGAAGTTGAAAAAAGTTTGCAAATCTTTTACATAGATTGATAGGGAATAATTGCCAATATTAAGCCCTATATACTTACTGATATATAGGACTTTTCCTGGTAATAGTATTTTTGCTCATCTTCCTAGTGAATATTCATGACTTATGGCTCATTACACTGCTAAAACCTGGTGCAAATCCCAGTATGTGAGTGACTTTTAGTTGTAATAAGATAGAAAATATTATTCACAGATGTCAGAGGCAGGAATAAGTGATTCACTGTCGTGTGGAAAGGGAAGCAAAAGACTGATGTACTGCCATATAAGTTTAAATTATTTAGATTTGGTGGCAGATTTTGGTTACTACCTCCCCATACAGTCAACAAAGTGTCAGAAAGCAGCTCAGGGTACCTAGCAACCTCTGTCTTTTAGCTCTGTAGGAGTTCTTTGATGAAGACAGCTAAATGTGATGCCCTCCAACAAAAAAGAGCCTGAAAGACGTTGAGATGCTCCACTATTTCAGAAAATAAACACATGATGCTTGGTTTTTTGTAGATGCAGAGGAAAAAAACACTTGGAATTAGGACTAACAAAAACTCCATGAGATTCTTTATCTTATTTAGAAGAATATATTTAGGTTTTGAAATTCCTCAAGTTTTATATTATCTACCCTTCATTCTAGCTTAGATTTCAGTGAGAAACAGAATACTCCTATGTGTCTGTGATGAAATGTGTTGACACTAAGAAATAATTAGTATAGGACTGATTCCATACCCATTGGGATCAATGAAAGGGCTGACTGATTCCTGTGTGTATTGGTTCATCCTTACATTGTGTTTTCACTCTCTTTCTAAGGCTTATTCTTCTACATCACTGTATTTTCTTGCTGGTAGGAATCAGTAACAGTAAAATAAGAATAGAGAACAGGTTTGGAATAACAAGCAAATGTGAATATAATACACTAGAAGTAAATAAATGCTAGCAGCATTAATTTCTTATGACTAAGTTAACCTGTGAGAAGCATAAGGAAAAATTGTTAGTAAAGTCTCTTGGAGGGAATGTATTATGATTAAGATTTCTAGTCAATGGGAAAGAAATCTATATGATGCAGATGACAGTTGCATTTCCTGTTGCTTGTTTGAGCCATACATGTCAGTCAAACTCAAGCCTAATTTTGTACGTGATTACTTTGCTTGATGTTGGATCTATCATCTATAAGAAAGAACACTTCTTTTACTTTCTTCTTGAAATTCCCTTTTCTGGAGTTTCTTCCTAAGTCTAAATACTAAAGTTGAGTCAAAATTTTATAGGGAAATGTCTGTCATCCCTCTGCATTCCAGGAATTTAATTGGAACTGAAAATGGGGATAAACAGAAGGTTGGAGACCTTTATCCACCTGCAAGGGAAGATATTACTATGAAATCACAATGCTCTCTTTTTTTTGACTGTCAGCTTCCTTATTAATGTTCCATTAAGGGTATGGTTCAGTCAAGAATTAGGACAAAAATTCACAAATCTGCAGTTTCCCAGACTTTTTTAGCAGAAGACAAGGACAATTTGACATCTCAGCTTCAGCCTTGTTCTGACTCACTTGTTGAAGAACCTACAGAAATACAACTCCAAAGAATGTTAGCTTTTGTAATTAGTCCTGTTCTCCAAACACTGAGAGTTGGGGTAAGCTCTTTCAGAAAGTTTAAAGAAAAAGTAGGCAATTAAAAAAGAGGTGGTGACATCTGAATGGAAAATCTATGCCACTCTTAGAATCTAATGATAGCTGCCCAAAGCACTGGTTTTCTGTGGGACTGTAACCATATTATAAAACTTTTTTATTTACATCTTGGTTCAATTTTTTTTTGGTGTAGAACTGGGGATTTGTTGTCTGTTGAATTCTCTCCTGTATAGATTATATTAAATTTTATGTGTATCAACCACAGAGAAACCCTTGAAGATATGAAATAAATTTCACATCATGCTTTGAGTACTTTTCTCTCTGGCAATCTGTTTCTTAACATAACACAGGCACACACAAATGGAGCCAAAGCCAGACTGGTGTCCAGAATTAAATAGAAACCAAGACAGCATTCTGTCTTAATCTCCAGCTACGGTCTCACAGGTGTGAAAATCAGTAGAAACTGCCCTATGAATGCTTGAAAAATAAATGGAGACAGTGGACCTGGAAGGGCTCACAAGAAATGTTGAATCCTTCTTGACTTTAGGCTACAGTCTTGTCAGTCCTCTCTCCATGGGCAATTCAAAGTACAAGTAACTCCTGGACCTTTGAAACTCACGTCACAGTTTTCAGAATACTAATATTTAGTTGTATGCTTCTGGAAGAAAAGTCGTAGTCACAGACTATGGAAAAAATTATGTGCAGGTGGGCTGCCATAATTCAAGAATTTGACTTCATTTAGCACAGGAAGCTGAGGGTGTGAAAACATTAATGCTGACACACTATCCAGATGGCTAGTTTACCATGTGCAAGAAGACAGTACGGCAGTGATTATGCTGGAGCCAAAAATTACACGTGGAGATGGAACAAACTTCAAAAAGTCAGTCTCTTAAATGTGCCATTACACAAATTAATCTAAACTGATATGTTCATCTATTGCCCTACTAAAATATTACTGGTAGAATATTACAGGCAAGCTGTTCTGAAAACAAAGATATTATCTTATTGCTATTTTTACGATGCCTGAGACGCTCCATCACAACATTTTTTGTACACCCAATCTTCATAGTGTTGCATGAGAGTCAGTCTCTTCACTTGAAATAAATACATAGATGTGTTTTAGAAAGAACATAGAAGGTGAAGGGAATATTAGCACATGTAAACAGGCTTTCTAAAGAAAAAGAGATGTGATACTTTTGGGGTAAGAGAAGGAGTCTTAAAGGAACTTATAAATTCCCGTAATCATCTGCTCAAATCTGAAAAGGACTGGAAGTTCCAGTACTGAGCAAAATAATATTCTCTTTGCTCAGGAATTAATTTCCTACTCAAATGACTAGTTTATTTTACTTATTTCAAAAAATTAGAATTTTTAATCTGCCTCTACTAAATAATATTGGATTAAAGCAAATAAACTTTGAAAATATTGCCAGAATGATTCCTAAAAAATTCCGAAAATGGAAAATTGGAATTTCTGGAAATCACATTCTAGGATTAATGCTAGGAATGTAAAATATTATTTTTTAAATGTGAAATAACTTTGCAAGCAAGGTTTTATTTTCTTTGTTGGAGTAATGTGTTCCTGCAGCAGAAGTAGTAGAGGGTGGATCCCCACAACTGACATAACTGAAAGCAGTAGGCAGAGTGATATAATATTTAGGAGTCCAAATATTTGTCTTTACTGAAAAGATCCAGTTTTTCTCCTCCTATCTCTCGCTGCTGTTATTTGTTTCATTATTCATACAACTAGCATATAAGCGCTTTGACTCAAAGATTTCCTTATACTGTGTGTTTTTATAGCACTCAACCCAATGGGGCTCCAATTCCAATCGATGCTCCAGAAATAATCTGAGTAGACAATGAAATTTTTTTTCCTCCTTAAATATATGTTTGAAGACTTTGTTACCATTGTAAATGAAACAGATATTCTATCAGAATGTAGCATAACTATGTCTGACACTGGTCAAAACATCTGAATTTGGAGTTGAAATTTAGCTATGTGTGAAGCCCAGTTGCATCAGACAGTAATTTAACTGAAAGATTAGAGAGTAGATTTTGTGGAACAAGTTTCACTTCAGGAGAAGTAAAGAGAGAAATTCGTGATGCTGAACATGCAATGAATGGTTTTCCTAAATAAAAAACCAAATTTGTCAGAAGAGTCTATGGTGCTGCAGTGGATTTCAAGAATTTTACCAAATATCTGCCTACCCAAAGCAAAGTGACTCACTTACATAATCTCAAACCAGAAACTCATGCAGCAAGCACAGCATTGAAAATCCTGTGGATAGGTCAATTTCTGTGTCTTGCTTCATTACAGATAGGTATCTGCAGTCTTCCTTTTATCCTTCAAATGGTGGTGTGATTTGGTATTCTGTTTTGCTTTCAGAGAATTATTCCATTAAAAACAAACAAACAAAAAACCCCAATATGCTTTCTCAATATTCTTCTACTAAAATTTTGATTTTTTTAGTAAGTCAGTTAGTTATTTTTATTCCATTTTTAGCAGAGGTAAGAGCAATATTACCCATTTTTGAAGATTGAAACAAGAACAACAGAATTTAGATTCCTGGTCTTCTGCTGACACTGCCTACCACGGTGTCCAATGTTTTATTAATACCATGTATTTATTCATTGTTTTTTAAATCTGGGTTGTTGCTCACTTGACTGTTAGAATCGAAGCTTCTTGAGGAGGGGATCACCATTTTTTGTGTGTTAGTGCAGAAGTGCAGTGTGGCATTTAGAACAGCATGTAGTAAATGAATTGAAATTACAAGACATTGATGCCTTTTCAATATCCTTGCTATTCGAAACGGCTTAAATGATTCTCGTTTAATTTTTTTTTTCAGAATTATCAGCCTAAATTAGATATTCAGCATGAAAAATTAAAGCCTGAAAAAGTTACTCTGGCAAACTTACAATTAACTGAAAGAAACCACATAAGAGAAAATTTCAAGCAGCTCTGAAAATAGGTCTTATATTCCTCATCAATAATGTAACAACAGATACATTTAGGTCAACAGTTTAGTAGTAAACAGCATCTAGCTAAGTTTTCTTAAGAAAACATTAAAATTTTTAAAAACCTCAACTACTGTGTCCACCTGAAATCGGTTTCTCAGTTCTGTTATGGGCACTTGCATGCACTTAATAAATGTCTTTTGGGAAGTTTCTTCAATAATTTTTCAAGGTGGTTCTATGGTGCAATGAATCTTATTCACTGTTTTCTATAAAAATGTCAGTAGATATTAGCACAGGAACTTTTTTCATTGAATTCCAGTAGAGACACAGTTGGAAAAAAATTCTATGATCTGTGACAGTCAGATCACACGGCCTAACTTGATTTAGACCCATGAGTGTCTGGGTTACCTGGATAGGAACCAAAGAAGGCTGGCTGCTGACCGCAAACAGGAGAGGGAGCTCCAGAGATGCAAGAGCTACTCATGATGTTTTATTTTGTAATATAGCCACATCAGAGATGTTTAATTTACACAAAGAAAATGCCACTAGAGGCTTTGAGTTAAGTATCAGACTCATAAAAGACTTCTTGCCTTGGAGAGTCAGCTGATTTTGTTTTGCTTTCATGTGCTTTTTGAACTCTTCCTGTAAACCAAACCACTCGTGCCATTCAGATCTTGAGCCTTACCAGAGTCTGAAATGCTCCTCATTGCCTTGCTGCATTGTTGCTGTGTGTATTAAATGACTGCAGTTGTCATTAGAGGGATAGTACTAATCAACATGTACCACACTAAAGTCCATGATGTTTGGTGTGATAAATGCATATGTCTGCATATGATAAATGGCTTTATTCTCTCTTTTGTGTTCAGGCAGTGTTTCTTGCAGATCCTTCAACCTAAATGGTTTCTGTCTTAATCATGGTTGTGACTGTTTGGGTTTTAGTTCATATTTTTCTCATTTCCTATTCAGAGTTGAAATATTTTTACTAATTCATGTAGCTGATGTATAGAACTGGGAGAAAGTTAGATAGGTTACTACTTCTTTGCCACAGGAGTAGATCATAGAGAAGGTATGTAGTGGAAAAGATCGAACTCTTCTCATTCTCTCATTTGACCCATTAAGTCACCTACTTTCCCTTTTGTATGGTGAAAGCTTTCAATCTAAGCTAACACGAATATTCTTGGTTTTTGTTATTCTATTTTTTGATATATTATATTTTACAAATTATAATTTTGATTTATCATGAACTTTGAAGAAGTAAGTAGGAACAATTTACATTTAGGGACCCTTTACATAATAATGCAAGCAATGATAACAACATGTGCAAGCAAAAAAGAATGTTAAAAAAATGTTCTGTGACTTTTGTTAATGGGATGCATTTGATATATTTGACTTTTCAGTGAAACTCACACTGGTCAACACCTGCTTTGTGCACAATTCTAGTTTCACAGATCTAATCAAGTGTAGAGGAAAAAGTGTGACAAGGTAGACTTTAAGCATAGAATAATTAGTGGAGGGAGGACAAGAGGACAGGAGAGCTGCAGGATCAGAAAAGGCTGGTATTAATAATTAAATATCAATAATGTTTTAATTGGAACAATATTTATCTGTCCACTTCTCAAAGTCTAGAACTTTATGTGAAGTATGGATTAATTAATTATTCTGAAAAGAGAACTGGGAGTGTAATTTCTCTTTGTATCTGTTTTACATACAGAACTTGCCAAGAAATATGTTTAGAATTGTCTTAGATGTTACAAAACGTGTTAGCTTCATGACTACTTTTTTTTTTTTTGTAAGACATTAAGTTTAAAGGATCAGATATTGGACTCTAACAGAATTCTCTATGAAAAATCATCAAGGGTTATGTTCAAAAAGGCTACTTTAAACCTATGGAGTAAGTAGAGACAGCATGTCTGTATCAAAGAACACTATATATAAATATCTGTCATTATTATTCACTTCACTTTCTAAGTAGTCAAATTTGCATGACTATTCAGGAAACTAAATGGAATTAGCCCTTTTGACCTCAGGAGTCTTACAAAGTTAAATATTTATGAAACATCAGAACATGATAGTGGGTATTATGGCTCCTCAATATTAGCAATTAATTTTATTGACAGAACAATGAGGACTGCATCTTTATCAGTGTGGCAACAACAAAATTCACTTTCTGTTTGTTTAAAAAAAATCAACAAAGCAAGTCACTGCATCTTGCTTATATGAAATGGGCAACCTCTGTCCTGATACACTTCTACTAAAAAGCCATGTGCACAATTCATATATTTCACCATATGTGAGACTGTCATGTTGTCGTAGTACACATTATGCTTTCTTTCTCAAAGCAATAAAGATAATCAATATATTTTTTAAAAGCATACAATCATTTTCTAAATCAATCAAAAACTTTTTCATGCCATTTAATTTGCTTAATTTAACTCTCTCTTACCATTCTACTGTTATGTTTTGATTTTACTCAGTGCATTGAATGCTTTGTTTTGTTTTCAACAGATGTGGCTTTGAGTCCACTGGAGAACAATTTATGCATTAGACTTAGAATTTTAAATGAACATGTCTTCTAATGATTTCCTAAGTCTAAGAAGACACTTAAAACTGACACTGAAACCAAGAAAAATTACTTAAGGGATCAGTTACATCTAAAATGATGAAATCAATAACAATATTTTCTCTGGGATTCTTTCTCTTCAATAAGCAAAATCTTTACTTAAGTTAAAAGCCACATTAAAATTTAATCACAATCTGTGTGCTTTAGCAATTGATAATTTCTGGACATCTGTCTTCTGTTTTGTTAAAGTCTTGTGTTCCTTCTGGTTTTGTCTTGTCTTTCATAGGAAATAAAGGTACATTTGAAATTTTAAAAAAATGGAAAAGGGCTAGAAATTCAGGCTAGAAAATGTCATGGTCTAGAATCCTTTGTCTTATCTTTTTTTTTTTTTTTTTTACAGGCCTAATTATTAATCATAGTGTTTAAAAAAAGAAAATTATATTCCAAAAATAATGCTGTATCAAGATAACAAAAATATTTGCCCTAATTAACCAACAAACAATCGGATTTAAAAAAAAAATTATATGCATTGATTCCGTTTATTTTAAATAAAGGGAAGGTTTATTAGAGTCACTTTATACAAGCTGTTTTGTCATTATAAGTGTTTATCAGCTACATCTTAAATAATTTAAACATTAAGTTAGTGTTAGAGTATTTTTAAAAACAGAAAATATGTTAAGTACATTTATATACATTTCTGAAAACTTTTGGTTTTGGAAGGATGAAGGCTCAAGTGTTAAGATGACATATTTCATCATCTATGAGCAGATTTTATAGGAACAACTGGAGTGATTTCTGCTGTCCCTTGTTTCTTCTGTACCTAATTTCTCAGAGGAGGAGAATAAAGAAAGATTATCTTTCAAAGAACTTCCTCTGATTACAGCTCCATTCTGCGATCACCTAACATGTCTGCAGAGACTTGCAGTGATAATCTAGTATTTATTATAGGAGGACTATTTAGGAAAATCAATATGTTCAATGTAGGCTGTGCATTTAAGTCTTGAAGGCTGAAATAGCTGACATAGTGGTCATACTATAGTGTCTTGTGGTAAAACATTTTTCACTCTATTTCAGTGCTTGAGTTAATCAATAAGGTTAACTACATTTGTCAGGATTAGGGTCAATAAAATTTGTACTTGTTCAGTATCAAAAGTGATGTAAGTGCTTGTATTTACTTTTGTCATACTTTGCATCAGCTGCTAATTAATTAAACTTCTGCTGAAATTAATAAATAAGTAATAATTAGATATACACATTAAAAAATAATTCAAAATGAAACAGATTGCTGTTTCTTGAAAATATAAGTATCCATATAATATGTCAATTAAGAAAAAAACCTGAAATATTCCAAATATGTCCACAATATGTCCAAATATGTCTGCAATATGTCCAAATGTATGCACAATATTACAAATTTCTGTCTATTGCATATTTTAGCATATATAGAGTTTAGAATCTGTACATTAAAGATAAATACTCTGAAATTGCTGAAATTGTCTACATCAACTTTTGAAAATGAGTAGATTTTTGATTTTATTCATCAAACATCTGAACATTATATCCCAAGGCTTTTAAAACTATAATTTATAACTGGAGAAACTAAAATTACCTAAATTTTTAATATGTATTTTTATGTGCCTTAAAAGTGACTCAAAATTATTAATTTTCCATACCATTTAATTTACAATGTGTTTTAAAATATATTCTTCTATCTTACTTGTAAGGACCTCTGACATTTTCTCATTTCCTTCATCTGTTGCTTTTGAAAATAATTCTATTTTGTATTTTGGAGTAGACTTTTTTTTTGACAGCCATCTTGGGTTTTTTATTAGTGGGTACCAACCTTTTTCCACTATTGAAGGGAATACAAAGTCTTTTTTAAAATAGAATAAATAATTGTAAATACTGCATATTCAATAGGACCTAGAAGACTGGAGAATGTTGTTTTTTGAGGGGTGATATCTCCAGCAGTTTTATTTAAAGCATACTTTCTCTGTAGGATCAAAGCCTATGCAATTTGTCCTAACTGCTTCCATTTAGGTTAACCGTTTCAATTTTTTTTTCTTATGCCAACATTTTATCTGTAAATCATATGTGTTTTATGGTGTTACTTTCCTCAATATCTATGAATATCTAATATTTACAAGATCTTTGATTTTTTTACTCAATAAATCTATATCAGATTATCAGTTTACATTTTCAGGCATAAATACAAACATATATGTTAAATGATTCATGAATATACTTTCCTTTCTTGTCTTTTTAAAGAGTTAAAGAGACTAAATCATTTCAAATGAATGCACTAACTGTCTGCTTTTCTGAAAGCAAAAGCCAAATGAGTGGTTAAAAATATTGCAAGTTTGAAAATGCAAATGGTGTTATCCAAATATGCAGCCATATGTCCACAAGACACTCATTTTTAGGAAAATTTTAAAGCTTTGAAGAAAAAATATATTTCAAGATTCATAGCCCTGCTCCCCCCACATCCTAAATGTAATTAGAAAACAAGCACATTAAAATGAAATGTCAATAATATCAGTAGTACTGACTTTTCTGAATGTTACATATTTTTCTTACAGTAGCACAATTGCTATTCTGAATCCAAATGCTTCAACATGCTATAACGTCCTGTATAAAGATTTGGAACTCCTTTGTAAATAATCCTGTTTTCTAGAAGCTATTTTTTCTGAACACCTGAGGAGTTAATACAAGCTCTTCAAGCTTAAAGGCTCACCAAACTTTAACATAAATTAGTTTGTGTAATTTATGCTGCAAAGTTTGTCTAACCTTTAAGCAACTTTGCTCTGCTGATCACAGCATCAGTAACAATGGGGGATATGAGGCCAAATCCAAGTGGTTAAACCCCTAACAGGAAAATATCAATTAATCTTTTTCAATGGAGTTGAAGTATGGGTAATCCTCTCATTAAATAGTTTGAACTTTTCTCCCAGTAAACAAAAGAGGGATAATGAGTGATGTGGTCTGACTTGTTTACATGGAGAATCTTCAAGAGGCTTAGGCTCAGCTTCTCAACACAGGGTTCTTCATAGTCACTTGTCACTAATTGCCCTTTTTAAAGACATTTGTGTCAGTTCAGAAATTCCAAAAAGAAAAGGTTTTCTGGCTTTAGGAATGATAATGACAAATACCAATATTTTTATCTGGTATGCATTAATTTCTCTGTTTGGAACACTGGTTTCCTGATTAAATAATTAATGCTATTTTATAATTTTTAAGAACTTTAAAACTACTGTTATTTTTCATTGATATGTTTTAAGTAAATACAAGTCTTAAAGAAATCCTTCAGGTACTTTCATTTTGACTTGAAAAGTCAACAGGAAAAAATATATATTCTGGTTTAACTCTTTTACATAAACCCACTATATTTTCAGAAGTGTGAATTTAATTTGCAATATCTTTTGTGCTTGCTTTCTTGCTTCTCAAACCCAGGCTCAGAGACCTGGGTTTTGATTTAGTTTTGCCTAAAAATTCAGATGAAATCAACCAAGAACATTTAGTTCTCTGATGGCCTTTCATTGTTTCTCCCAAGACACATTCTCCAGCAAGCTCAGTTATCTCAAAATAAGATGAAGTGTTTTAGTATGCAGATATAAGCAACAGTAAGGTTAAGAAATTGCAGTAGGGCTTTGCTGTGAAAATTCAGAACCTCAGATACAGGTATGGATCCTATCAGGTACAAAATATGAAAGCAATTAGATAATTTCCTCTTCAAGTTCTTCTGATACTTGTCAAGAAAAAAGCCTTCTACAAGACAAAGAGACTCTATTTTCTCTTTTGAAAAGCTAAGACCTTTAAAAAAATAAGTCAAGTCAAGTATACAATGTGGCCAATATTTTTTCATTAGGTGGAGAACAAAATTTTAACATAGCATATAAAAAATCAGATACATAATTTTGTCTGTGAGAAGGATTGCTATAATAAAGGGGAAGTTTTATTCCTAGGAAATTTCTTGTTTCTTGCTGTTTTCATATACAGACGATTTGGAGGCCAGCATATTCTGCATGTTTCATTTAACAATACTGTGCTAATGAAAATTAAATCATTTCGGGAGAGCCCATGTCAAGATTTCACAGAAGAATGCAGTGGGTGAATTCATCAAAAGTCCCATCTTCCTCTACTGTAAACCAAATCCTGAATTTGCCTGCTTAGATCAGGAAATTGTTTGTCTCATTTCCATCTGTTATCTCTATTTGATGAGGGGTTTTGCTGGGGCAATGTTTCTCCAAATACGTCTGAGTGTCTTTGACAAGTCATCAAAATCCTGCAGATAAACCAGACTATGTGTAAGTAGGAAAATAAAAAAGAGAGTGTAAAGAGGAAATATAGAATGTATATTCTTTAAAATTATTTATTACTTTCCAGAGAGATGCAAGAAGGGATTTCTGAGGAGCTCTCCTGAGGACTGCACTCTTCTATCATCTCTAGAGATAGCTCTCCACTCTGTTTTCAAAGGTGTATTGGATCTGTTAATCTTGCAGTTTAGGTTTGAATAATTTTTCCAAACTTTTTCAGCAAAGTTTATTGCACTGTATTAATAGGGTGAAAGATCTAATTAAAAATATGAAAATGTTTTCTCTTCATCTTATCTGTCCGTATATATCAATCACTTACATTTAGTTGTTTGGTTTGTTTGAATGCAATTTAATTAATTTGAATTATGCATTTTCATAGAAAAATCCTTATACTAATAAAGCTGCTTATACATGAGAATGCAGAACTGCATTTTGTGAAGACTTCATTGATGTGTTATGTATATATATATATATATGTATATATATGTATTTATATATGTATATATATGTATGTATATGTATGTCTAAATTCACCTAGGAACATCTGAATTACTTCTAATAAATATCAAATAAAGATACCTTTGTCATTTGAGAAAATGTCAGCTGTCTCCCCCAATGTCATGTCTTTCGTCAATTATCATATTACTCCCTGGAGCTGCTATTGTAACTTGAAGGTCTCTTACAACCAGAAACTAGACATACTGTTCTACTAATAGAGTTTTGTTCATTTTCTGTTAGCTATAGAGACTAATACTGTACTCAGTATAGAGAAAAATAAAAGTAAAAGAAATCATCAGATTCAAGAATTACATTAATAACTGCTCTGGTGATTGTGGGAGTCGCAGTCTCCAGGGTCATATTTTGTCTAACTGGCTAGCTGGGCATTTGGCCTGGAATTCCTTTGCATACAATGCTGTGTAGAAACTAAGAACAAAATATTTATATCACAATGCAATATTTGATATTTAATAAAAGTCTGAAAATTCTCAAGAGCTCAGTCACAGTGAATTTTCTTCTGTTTGGTAAGGGACTATGTGCATTCCAGCTATGGTTATAGTGCCTGTTGATGTGTCTATTCAGTGAAAGAATTTTAAGTTGAATTACCTCACAACTGACATGAATAAGATTGCACAGATGGTGTTTTCTTACATGTATCAATTGATGTGCATTAACAGGTTAAGCTACAGAAACTTAGTTTCTGACAAGTCTGAGACCCAAAACTCTGGGAAAGGGAAATATTAGGAAATATTTTTGTGATGCCTATAGAAATGTTTCATACTTATATTTTTAAAATTCTTTTTAGTCCTTTACTCATGCTGATGAAGGAATTTTAAAATTAGGCATTAACTTTGCCTGCTTGGTATTTGACAGGATAACAGAATATCGTCCACCTTCCTCTTTGGAACAGCTGAGTGGTCATCTAGCTACATAATTAGACACCTGATGCTCTTGGAAGGCACGTTCTTAAATACAGTATTGGATTGTTCTGAACAGAAATACAGCTTTTAATTTTCAGTGTGATTTCTGTTCCTAAGTCACTTCAGACCTCTTCAAAATAAATTATCTCAGGTGCAGGACATGTTCTTAATGAAACTGCTTGCTATAATGAATCTTCTAGGGCTTCACTGCAAAATCCTAAAATTAATATTAGAAGAATTTCATCTGTCTTTTGGCTGAAAATAAACTGTTATTGTCTAAATAAAAGTATATGTCACACTTAAAGTTCTCTTAACAACTACAAGTTCTTTTATTTAAACTACATTAAAAAAAAAGTTGAAATCATTTGTTCTGCTGGAAACTACAACTGTATACCTGTTTACCTGTCTACCTGTTTACCTCTATTTAAACAAAGATATAGGGTGGGAGTAATTAGTGCATTAAAACTGTGTTGTTGTAAGACATGCACACAAGCAAAAATACTTCCCACCAGTACCATTCAATACCCCTTCTTTATCAGCTCTGACACTTATGGACCTTGCACTGATTCAAATATACTCCCCAGTCTGGCAGAAAACTTTTACACTTGCCTTGTTGTGTTAGTTTTCTGCCCGGTTGGTGAGTTAAATAAACTCAAAGCAGAGCTTGTAAAACTCAAGGTCCAGGAAAATGGAGAAGAATGAAGCAGAGGCGAAGGCCAGTTTTTCTCTTTTGGCAGCTCTAATGTGTAATTTCACCTTGAATTAATATAAATGCATTTATAAATTGTAGAATATTATAATATGGAACCATAAGTAGAAAGGAATTTCTCTGGCCATTCAGTCATTGCATTATGTGAAAGTAGAATAAGCTGCAGAAAAAGGTAGTGATCTTTGCAGGAAGTCATTTAGAGGATAAGTCTCTTGAGGAAGGTAATGCCTAGCAGAAGACAGTGGCTGGTTCTCTGAGAAGACATCTGAATTTTTATTCTTTCACAACTATGACAAATAATTTTCTATTTGTTCTTCTATTGCTTCTGTTTAAAAGCAAAATAATTAAAATAAGGTCATCAATAATAAAAACTCATTGAAGTTACATTAGATTAATGTACTAAATACAAAATGCATAGAACCCCCAAGTGGAAAGTGCAAGGTAGTGAGAGGATAAGGAATGGAATTTGGAGTTACAACAGAGGAAAGGGAAGTGAAGGAAGATATTTTCATGGTGCAGTGCTAATAGGGACTTATGATCTATGGTCTATTCTCATTTATCTTTATTCTGATAACATATATAAGCTCATTCAATACCATCAGCACGTGAGGAAGTAAATTGTTTAAATGGTTAATGTAATAATAAGAATTCTACTCTGAACTGAAGTAAGTGAGGGTCATGCTAAGTTTATCAGGTAAAAAAAAATCTTATGAATATTTTTGGATACTGTAAAGCCAGAGTAGGAAAGGGAATGAAATATTTCTGTTTGTTCTGTTTGTTGGGAAGATTCCTAGCTCCTTCTCTGTGAAGGCTTGTAAAGAGACCTTGAGCTGCCAGTATAGGAAAGGATGTTTTCCAAGTATTCCTGGCGGGCTTAAGTGTAGCACATATCTGAGAACAATATTCAAAGAATGGGTGCCAGTGGTGCTAAACTGAAATTCTGCAGGATAGTGCTTTATAAACCCCATGGGGTGGTCAGCCAGGGGATCAAGAGAATGGAGTTTTGTCCTGAAATATGATCATGTGAATAAAACCTAATTACAATAGCCGCCCTGCAAACAAAATGCTACATCTGAATAATTTGTATAAAGAATAAGTCTGATTACTGATTTACCTGATAAAAATACCTTTTAACACATGAGCCAAAGTAGGAGAAGCATAAAGAAACCCATAGTAAGAAGAAGGTATATTCTTTTTCATCTTCAGCACTAAGGAAGTAAAAACTAGTAGTAAACAGCTTGGACTGATGGCTCAAAATATTATCCATATTCTTTTTATATGGATATGACACCCACTTTTTATATAGTGCTGATTGGTAGAATAAGCAGACCTGTAACTGGTGGTAATGGTTTGAAAATATTTAGAATTCTGCATAGTTAGATGCTGAGAAGGTATTTGAAAAATTAAAACAGGAAGTAAGGAAGAAACCGGTGACAAATCTTTCTTCCTGCAACAAAAGGAAAGTATCATTTTCCTGTCGGTCTCCTTGTATATCCCAGGTCTACTCTACCCCTACTTCAGACTCAAAATCATAGAAAATGGGATAATGAGGAGAATCCAATACATTGTAAATATAGCCATTTACAGCACTTGATTGTAAAGTATTGCTGGGATGCACGTAGTCAATTTGGTTGGTTTTCCTAGTTCCTGGAAGCCTCTTCCTTTGCGTCCTTTTCTTCTTATTTTATGTTTCAGCAATCTGGAAATTTAAAGCTTCTTACATTTAATGCTCAGCTATTGCAATAAAGATGATAACAATCACACACACTCAAATATGTAGTAATATATTTATAAACTTCGGAATTTACTCTTTCATCCAACTCATTTCTCATCAGTACTCATGTATTAAGTCATTGAAATAGTTCTGAAAGTAAATGTAATATCTGGAGATAATATGTTTTTAAGTATATGGACCTTGTGGAAATATTTATTAAATCCTTATCTCAATTATATTTAATATGCAAAATATGGATGCTGCATTCACAATAAAAATATTTGTTAGTTCCTACATAATCATTAAAGGACCACATTCATAATAAACTGAATTTTGATTTAGAAAGACACTTAAGTACATTCCAGATTGGTAATTTTTTGAACACATCGTGTGATTTCTCCATCACAGATCCTGAAAGCTGTGCCAGATTTTAATTTTTCAGCAATTCTTCATACCTATTTAATCTGCATACCCATTGGTCTTTTCCAAAGACCATTTTCCCCTGTTCATTACTGTAGAGTGGCCAAGGCTACGGGGTCATCGTCTTACCAGATTTTCCAAATCTTCCTTAACCCCTAAACTATTGGTGGAGGAGATGCTACTCAAACGACATAGGAATTAAACCAATTTCAAGAAGCTTTTCCAGTCTCAGTGACAACTAATTTTCCCTTTTTCTTCTGATGAAGAAAATCCAGTTTTCACCTAAAATTATCAACAAGGGACCACATAGATTAAAGATGTTTTCAAGACATTATAGGCAGGCTTTCTATCATTTTGAATTCATTTCTGTGCGAACAAAGCCTCAGGTAAACCTTGTTTATGAAAACCAAATGAACTCAATCCTAGAATGCTCATTCCACCCTAGTAATTAGAGCTGCTGATTAACACCTCACATTCACAGCACTTGCATAAACATAAACCTAAGCAACAGCAACAGAAAGTGTCATTAGGACAATCTTAAGAACAAGAAACCTGTCACCTGCTGCTGACACTGAAATTTGTTGATTGAGCTGAAATATGTTGCTGGCATAAAATACTGCAAAGGAAGAAGTAGAGATATCTACCTCTCTGCAACAGAAGTGAAATTAAATTCACTGAGGTTCCAAATAGGAACAGTAAAAGGTATTCTGAATTTGGGCCTGATTTTACCCTACACACCCTCTGTTCTTGCACAACTTACCTTTGAAGTAATAAAGTGTGAATGGATGACATTTTGTGAACTGCCTTTTGCCATTACTCCTGAACGCCCGCACTTGGAAAAAAGCCTTAAAATTATATATCTTGCATTGTGCTTCATTATCTTTCCTCATCCCATAAGCCAGTCCCCTGTAAGAGGTAGGAGCACTGTAAAATCAGATCCTTAACTGTGCCTTCCTCAACATAGTAACTGAGATTTAGCTACATGCGCTGACGAGCAGTGAATGTTTCAGAAAGTATAGTGGGAATGGAGGATTGGAGAAAGAGAATTCCTTAAATTTATTTGGACTTTCTTGGGTGCAAATATCCCAGGTCTTGCAAGAAGACAACTTATGAAACTAATATCTTCCTTTGGTAATTAAAAAAATACTTTTGGTCTGTTTTTCTGAGTCCAACATGTCACAGTGCTTCAGTAGAGAACTTAGAATTGATTATATTAAGAAAATCAAAAGTATATCTCATAGTTGTCTTATCCTGAATTGGCTTCTGAGAAAAATATGTTGTCCAGATAAAATGACGTCAAGGAAAAAAAAAAGAAAAAAGAATGGAAAAAGACAGAGATTTGGTTGATGGTCCAAGAAGCATCCTAGTTATACTTCAAGTCAAGAATGTTTCCATCAGAAGCATTGACAGGTGGCTTAAGGTAAAAAAAATGTTTATCTGAAGATGAGAAACTAGATGAACATACAGCACTAATCTCTGTGGCTGATCTCAGCACAGAGTGATAGACTTTATAGACGTCAAGTGGTATTAGCCATTTTTTCAGTTAAAGAGACATTACAGGTTACTTCCCTCACGGTAATCTAACTTTGGTAGTGGAGAAGAGGATGGGTAAGAGATGATTAATAGTGAGGAAGGCATTTGGTAAGTAGTCATTCGTGCTTGAGTTTTCTCCATGTTTCCCAAACTCATTTCTAAGATCTTCTTAAGCTGTGCTTCATTAAACTTTTCAGATTTTAATGGAGGAACAATTCATATTTGAATCTGTATTTTTAATCCTGCCTGTTTGAGAACTTTGTCAATACCCTGAAGTAGAGGTACCCTATGGGTTACCATGCTAGCTGCCCATTGCCTGAAATCCAGTTAATTAGAGTGGGATTTTCGCCAGTAGGGGGCAGGACCTATTTGCTATTGCTAGTTTTCTTGTATTTATGATTTTTGAGTCAAAATATGACACAAATGAGAGATAAATGTAATTTGTGAAATAGAAGGGTAAAACACCAAATAGATCTTGTATATAGTTACCTGTGAATTATTTGCCACAATATATATCTACAATAATGAAATGTCATAGTAAATCTATATTTTAATTTTAATTCAAGATTAATAAAGTTCTAACTAAAAGGAAAATTCTTTGGAGATTTTTGTCCATCAGAAATGAGGTCACTGCTGAAGTAGCATATAATTTTTTTTTTCTATTTAAAAATATCAAGGTTTATTAAAATAAAAAGAGAACCTACTATGTTTCTGTGTCATAGATATTAATATACTTACATTGAAAATAGTTAAATAAAAATAAAAATTTACTCAGAGGGCAGAAAAACATGGAGGACAGAGATCAAAATAAGAGTCAGGAGTTCCAGTAGTTAAATTTGCAAACACTGAGTTAGTTACTTTCCAAATTTTTAAGGCATTGTTTGAAGGATGTTTTTAATGTATAAAGTCTTAAATAACACATTTTAACATTGACTGTTTTGGAGGTAGATGTAAGAATGTTTTTAACCATTTAACAACTTATTTTTTAAAAATAAATCTCTTGTATTCTTAATTTTTTGTAAACCTAAACTAAGTCTTCTACCAAATTTACTATTTCAGTGTTAATCAAATAGCTAAGGCAACTCCAGTCAGCGAAGGGTAGTTGCACTATAGTATGGGTAAATATTATGGAATATAAACTCTTCCTTTGAGAAGGAAAGTATAGAATAGCTAGAACCTCCAAGAAGACAGAATGTTACATAAAATAATACTGTTAAATACACCTAAGATTTACTCTTGGTGGATGCTGTTTGCATAAAATGCCTAATATTTCACTAAACTTTAATAAGTCCCTGTAGTATACTTACATAAACCAGATATATATTAAATCTAGCAGAAACAAAAGGAAAGAATGAAATAAAGGAGGAGAATATTTCACAAAGTTTAGCACAAACTAACTCCTTTTATCACTTGCAAGTCATAATTTTTTGCAAGGCTCTTGAATGCTACTAGGTAAATGCTATTTCTTGAAATGCATCTGGTTTTACACAATGATGTGCATTTTGATAGAAATTCTGACAAAGTTAAGAAATGGATGATGCACTTCTTGTCCACAGAGCCTTTTCCAAACCGTATTTGAAATAGTAATGAATGTGTTGCTCCAATAATATTGACTCAATCAGATCATATGTTAAAACATTTCCAGACATATTGATAAATTCATTGATTCTTCCCATTCTTTTGGTCACTGGACTATAGAAAAAGGGATCACTAGCCATTTGACCTCCATTGTGTATTAAATAAACACCAGATGGTAAGGATTCATTCAGTAAATCTATTCTTTCTTCTTCATAGTCATGTTCACACTGTTGCTTCCCACTGAGTCTTTATCTTTATTTGTCATGGTGCCAAAGCTGTCTCTATAGCACCTTTCATGCATCACAGCTTTCAAATCTTGTCCCATTAGTTTCATTTTGTTTCTATCATAAATAATCTACTACTTTCTCATACACTCTTTCATTACCTAATAATGCTCAGTCTTTGTACAAAAGGGTAAGTATTTAAAGGTTAGTGAGTACAGTTTACCCATTAGTATAAAGTCTGTGTGACACTTTATTAGAGAAAAATGTAAGCTACAGGTAATAATTATGTATTCTATGAAACATTCATACTTTCAATAACTTGGGATTTTATTTTTGTTATTGTTATTTTGAATGACCTTCCTTTTCAAACATATTACTGTCTAGGAGTTGATGACACGAAATTTCACTTAAAAACAGTTAGGTGGCTGGGATTTGATAATTTTGAATATCTTTCCCCTGGTCTCCCTTGTGGAAATGCATAGACTTGTGGAGGATTTAAAATATCATGGTTAAGCATTCTGTGGATCCAGATTTAGACTTCTATATGAACCATAGTTGAAAATCAAAATTTGGTTTTGAATCACTATTAGTTCAAATAGGTGGGGAAAAAAACCCCACAGCAATATTATTCAACCTTGTACACAGAAGTATAGAATCTACCTCTGTAAAAAAAGCTGCACACCTTTTTTTTATCCCTAACTATACTCAAGAGTAATAGGAGATCATTCTAAGTTATCACATCAGATATGTTGCTGATTGAAAAAATACCATATACAAATCTCTAATAGCAAATATTTAGTCTTGTTAACATATTACTAGAAAAAGAGAATACAATCAGAATTTGGTTGTCATCTAAAGTAAAACAGCACAATCTTTTTATACAAAACATGGTATAAAACATGTTTTATATAAAACGTGGTATTCTTACACATTGTGTAAGAATTTAAATTGACAAAATTTACCACCCTTTTAGGGGTTGGGGGTTTTTTGGTGGCGGGTTTTTTTTTTTAATATTTTTACTTTTGTCTTTTAAATTTAGATGGTGCAGTGCAGGTACACTGGAAAGGAGAGAACTTATAAGGAAATCCTTCTGACTCAGTGGCTTTCTCATAATAGTCAAGAAAAGAGATTGTTTTAATATCTCTGAGCACAAAGAAACAGTAATGCTTCAAAGAGTTTTGATGATTCCTGGATCTCAGAATGTATTCTGTCAATCTGCAGGTAGCATATCATTTTCCAAATGCATAGTTAAGACAATAAATATACCCCTGTCCCACTACTAACACATCTTTTTGTATTAGGAAGCTGAGTCTTACATGAAAGTTTGTTCTCTACAACTGAAACAGAAAAACAATTTTTTAATTCAGAAAAGAGGGGATTGTTTGTGGGGGTTTGTTATTATTGTCCACCTGCCTGTATTTATCTTTCCCTTTGTACTCCAGGAGTATGATGACACTCCAAGTAGGAAGAAGGAGAAATGGCCAGACTCTACAGATTATGTCTTCCTTGCTGCATGAGTCATGTTCAAAATGCAAATTAAGTTCAAAATGCGTTTCCTAATCATCGCTCATTTCTCTATTGTTTGTTTGGAATATTTCTGGATTAATCCAAAGTAGAAACTATGTGTTTTATGTGTTTTTGTTGAAAATCTGACTAGAGAGGCCCCTTGGTTTTGTTCTTTTCTGTGGCTTCAACACTGAGCTAGCAGTTCATCAGCTGTTTTTTTGTATCCTCTATGACGATTACTGGTTCTAATTTGTTTAGTCCTAGGAGAATTCTAGTGATTTTACTTACATTTTACTTTCAAATTTCTAAAAAAACAACTAATTTATCCTGTGGAAAGTTTCTTCTGGATAACATTTAAATTAAGCACCTGACTCAAACGCAACAAAAAATTCATATTTCAAGTTACTTTCCTGTAGTTACAACAATTGGAAATCATATTACTTGGTCGAGGTTATTTTGTCTTCCTAGGCTTCAAAGCAAAAATATTTGGAGGAGGGGGAATGATGTCACTTTAAACCTGCTATTTAGCTCTAAAAACTGAAAAAGGCAGTGTAACCCCCTCATGCATAAATATACCACCTTAAGTTTATATTTCACTACTTTTTAAAAGTACTGGAGAATATGCCACAATATGTCTTGTTCTAGCAGCTGAAAAATTATGCTATGACTAAAATGACATCATTCTGCCTCCCACAGAATGTTTTGGCTCTGAGAGCTCAAGGAGCGATGAAATTAACATAAAATGTCACTGTCACACAGAGAGGAAGAAAAAATATTAACATCTTCTGTATTTCTCTTAGAGATCTGAGTAAGAGGTCACCTTATAGCATGTCACAAGTATTTGAGAATGAAATAGACCCTTTTGCTTGGGGTCAGTGTAACAAGTATTGTTGAAATTTTCCAAATAAGGCTTACCATAAATCAAAACTCTCGGTAGGATTTCTGTTTCTTCCACTAGGATTTGCTCCAAAGGACTCTTTCATTTATCTTTATATTAAGATTTGCTAATTTGTTCCTAGTTTAGAATGACTGGTAGAACTCTAAGATAATGAGCTTAGTTCTCACAATCCTTTCTTATTATTTGTACAGTTTTATCTCAGAATATCATAGAAAAATGATGCGCCCATTGTAGTAAGGTATTCTGTGTTCTAATAGCAAGACATCCACTCTTAAAAAGTTTAAAATCCAGATATCCAAAAGGGACATGGTGGGCTGGAAAAGAAATAGAGGCAGCAACCAGACGGGTGACAGAGCAAAGTAGCAAATTGAACAAAGCTTACCAAAAAAAGATTGAGGTCTCACCTCACAGTATTTAATCAGTGTGAAAAAGAAATGTTTCTGTGGATATCACAGTAGACTTGTGACTTAAGAGTCAATGCCTCTTTTCTTTTAAATTTTAACAGAATTTCCTATGAATAAAATTGATGTGCAAATTTTTATGCAAATCTTAAGGCTGTTTAACATCAAGTAAAGGGTAGTCTAGGTGGTGAGCAGACTTAGTAAGCAGGAAGGTTTAATGCAGAAATCAAAAGGTCTGTTTTGATCATGCCAATTTAGAGTGGCAGCTACATATTTGTGAGAGATCAGAAAGGCAGGTCACAATGCTGGATGTGGGTAGGTGTTTAGTCAGCAGCTAGGATTGTGAGATCCTGACATAAGGACCGAGGTGCAGCAAGTACAAAACTGCTGATCAAGGGCAGTGTAGTAGAAGAAATATACTGAAAGAAGGAGACTAGAATGGCAGGAGGCACCCAAGAAATTTTCTGAAGGAATGGTGAGAAATAAGAAGACAATATCCAGTGAAGGAAAGAAGCAATAGGAGAAGTTTTTAATATCTTCTAAAACAACACAGCACTGTAATATAAAACAGAACTGGGCTGCATCCAGAAAAAAAAAACCCTCACAGAACAGTACATATATGGCCGTAACCAGGGAATTCTTGACAATATGGTTCTTACTGTATTTTCTTGTCTGGGTAACACTGGAAGAAACAATATTAGCCTCCGAGTTCACTATAACATTGACTTGGTTTGGTTTTCTTGAATTTTTTACCTGCTGTTTATAGAGAATTAAAATAATTAACAAAATAAAGAATTACAAATAAGACTTCTTATATTTGATTTACATGATTGATAAATATTGTAAGAAAACAGAAAATGCAACACAAATAGCAGATTTTTTTCAACTCTAGCCTAAAGTTCAAATTTGCTAGAAAATGTCATGTTTCACATCTTTGGTACAACTTAGTTCTTTTTTGACTGCTGCTGCTAAGGATAGCTATGGTTTTTTATGGGATTAAATAACTATGAAACTGTGGTGATGTCCAAATTCATAAGATATGTACATTGTATTGCATATGTATAGAAAAGTTTCATGACTTATTTAAGGTCTTCTGAAACTAGGCAGAAAAGGAACTAGAAAAGGAGGAGAACCAGAGGTAGATTTAAAGCTCCCCTTCACCCCACCCCACCCACAACCTCCAGTACATGAAGAAATTACAGTAAAGGTTCAAGGTTTGCACAGGTCATCTGAGTGAGCAAATTCAATGGCATTAAAACAGTGTTTTAACCTTCCCAAAAGAATTTTCTTGGCAGCAATATTATGGCTAATAATAAAGGATGAATAAAATATAGATAAAAGGTGTCACTGAGAAGAGCATCATGATTTATTCAGGTATGCATAATGTATAGGGAGTTCCAGACACTTGCTGAGGGTTAAAGTACATGGTAAGAAAGCTGAAATCTTGTGGGAGGAAGCCAGAGTTTGAGTATCAAGAATTTGATGGAAATCACAGTTACACTGAGAACTCTATGACAAAACGAATGAATAGAAGAGATAACAAAGAGAGAATAGAGAGAAACTGTTTTGCAAGAGGAAGTTGACCCAGCAACTGATTCTTAAAATTGCTCATAAAAGAGTTCTTATGTATTCTTTAATTCTTTAGTCATTCTGTAATCCTTTAGTAGCATAAGCAAGAGGTGACTTGTGACATGTGACTTCAGTTGAGAAAATAACAACCTTCTTTGCTGTTTATCTATAGCAACAGTTGAAGGATCAATACAAGTCCAGGGCATTGAGAAGTAGCTGAAGAGCATTCATCTCAACTTGAGCCTGAAGATCTAATAAACAGCAATAGCTTATGGCATAGGTAGAGAGGTGTGATGGGAGCCCTATAATTAATGAATTATTTTGGTAATACTCTAGATTAAGTTGAAATTTTGTTGCTGAGTATGCAGTTTAAAAGCAATATGGTGATAACTTCCAAGACATTAATTATGGTGTTTGGCATCTACCGGATATTTAAAGCTGTGCTTTTACTGAAAAGAGCGTCTGTTTGACACAATTAAGTTATCAGGATGTCCTCACTGCCTGAAAATGATGATGTTTAACTGAGAGGCAAGGGCCACCCTGTGCCCAGAAGTTCCCTGTTTGAATTTCAGCTGTAATTATCACATGACTGAGTCATGCAGCAACAATACAGTCTGTCAGCTCATGCCACAGGTAATCTCTCAGGAACAGACATTTTTACATTTAGTATGATGAAATATTTCCACTAGGAGAAAATGGAGAAGCAAATACAGACAATATATACGCTTTCTGAGATCACTTAGTGATAGTATCTGATAAATTATGGCTCTCAGCAAATGAGGAAGATGAAGCATTCTCCAGAGCAATGCACTTTAATGAAACTTAGTATGGATGTCGGTCTTTAAATGTCAGTTTCTCTGACACATAAGTGTAATGAATTTTCTGAAAACTGACAAAAAGCAAGAGGAAAGCAAATTCTTAGCTGTAGAAGAGGAAAATTGTCTTTAAAAATTGGGCAAATCTTCATTTCCATATCCATTATTAACCTTCTCCAACATGATTCATATTCACAAATATGCATACATTATTAAGGCATGCACAGTTGCCCAGACCCTGAGTTCCTTCATGCAAATATTTCATTAATGTTTAATCAGCTAAAGAAGAGGGAATCTTTTTTTTTGATTGTGAGGGATTAGAATCTGATCTTGTTTTATATAAAGCTAAGAGTAATATTCAGTATCTTGGTCTTCTAGTGAAGTTTTGTGTTACATTTCAAATTACAATGTTTTAAACTTTTGCGAACTGTTATCATCAGTCTGATACACCAGATAATAGAACTCAGACCAACACTGTGAGACTGAGAGAGCTTAACCCTGCAAGTTTAGGATGCCAATCAAGGACCAAGTTAGGCACTGCTTTGCAGCAAACAGCAAGTTTAGGTTAAGGAATTTAACCGAGTCTTCAGAATCTGGCTCCACATTTATTTTTGAATATCATAAATTAGGAAGATACTCAGTACACAGACTTTACAATCTATATTGTCAGCATTTGAGATAGGACTGTTCCACATAATCTTTGCGCATAGGTGCTAGGTTTTATAATTGCATTTGCATTCAGAACGTAATAAATTTAAGCGTTATTCAGATGTTTGTGTATTTTACATATTCTGTGATTTAGACCAACATTCTAAGTGTTAATAACCCTCTTACATGATTTGCCTCACAGACACATTTGTCTTAGTATGCTATACTTGAAAGAACAGCATTAAGGAAGCCTTTCTTTTCAGTTCCTGATTGCGATGGCAAGCATATCAAATTTATTCCCTTGTAATCGAGATCATTTTCCAGAAGCTTTGAGAACTGTATGTAGTAGTTTGTTAGAGAGCTCACAGAAACCCTATACTGGCAGACCAAAAAGCCATTTGACTGTCACTTTATGTCATTAACAATTTCTAAACCCATTACAGATGGGATGGACTGATTAGAACAGAGGAGGGAGGATCTCTTTCCCAGCCAGAAATATCCCCTGAGACTTCTCCTGCATGTGAAGTTTCTAATGATTGATGGGAAAAAAATACAACTGCCTGCCCCATAGTTGCCACAGACTTTATTTAGGAAAAGGGGTTATTAATATTTGGTGATCTGCTTACGCTGGATGTCTTTAGAAGATAAATATTACCTGGATATTTTTGTTTTAAAAGCCAGTGAAATAAAAAGCAAGCTCTACGTTCTGATTGCTCAGTTCGTTCCTTACATTTCAATATTCACTTTTTATAGCTTCCCTGTCATTTGTATAAATGGTGCTAAAAGACTAAATTGTTTATCTTCTGCCCCCCACACCTCCTTTCCATTCTGATGTTTTATTTCTGTAAATGAAAGCTACAGCTGGAATACTGTTTTACTACAAATCTCACACCAGCACTGTCGGTTGTGAGGTGACACCAGAGATTCTTATCTATGGTCTGGGTTGGAAATATTAAACATTCTCACATTGTGCAAAGTGTTGAGGATGAACATCAATGCAGTGAGGTGCATCCAACACTTCTGTGTTTCCCACCTGATTCTTGAAATATGGCTCCTTTAAAAGGCTAGTTTTTGCTTTAAATAGAAATGAAAATATTCAAGCACTAGCATGTACTGGAAATATTACTGAACTCTTTGTCCCCCAAAGTTCTTTTCTCAAGAGAAAACTTAAGGGGAGAGAAGGAATAAGAGGAATTCATATTCAAATGAAAAGAAAGAAAATGTATTATTCCTGCCAAAAGTATCTGCAGCACTTTTAGGAGAGGAGAATTTCCAGTTGATCGAAGTGATTAGTTTTCTTTGAGCTGACATAATGTTTTATCAACTTTAAAAATAACAAACTAAAAAGGGAAGCAAGATTACATTTCTGAATGGCTGATTTTATTATTTTATCTGATTTTTGTACTTCTTCTAAAATTTTTTACGATGAAAAGATTAAATGGATTCAAGACCAGCCCAACCACTTTATCAATAAATCTTGGCTGTTTTGTACAGAAACATCAGCATGACGTGTACAAAGGGAGTGACAGAAAACTAATGGTTGTGCTAGAATTATACTCATATAATGTATGAACTAAAGTTGGCTCACTGGTCTAATTCTACTGAGTAATGGCATAGCACACTGCATGAATCAGATCTTACCAGGCAAAAGGCAACACTAATGCAACTGTCATGGACACAGAAGTCTGACAAAATGCCCGCATGCTCTGCAAATGCCTGACACAGGTGAGATTATTTATTTCATTATATGCTAAAATAAGATGGTCCAGAAAGAAGTTAGAGGGGGAAAAGAGACATAGAAATCAGTCCAGAATTACCATAGCTTTATTTGTGATACTGCTAGGAAATGGCTGCCTGAAAGAGACTAATGAAGACTGGGTAAGAGGAGTCTAGTTGGGACGTGTAATTTTATTGCTGCAAAAACAATCAATGAAATAAAAGTATTCCCCAGTGTTTTCTACATGTTTTTGTGCTCTTTTGTTTCTGATTTCTTTTCATTCACTATTTGCATTGTTTACAAGACCTGAAAATGGAACTATAGAGCTGCCTTACCATGATCCCTCCTGTTACACGTGTTCTAGCATTGGTACCTCACCGAAAATATCCAAATAGTGACACGGTGTCTTCAAAGTTGGATCAGCTGAGAACTGCAAGGAATACAAAGAAAGTAATTCTAATGTTATATCCAGCATGAGAAGTCCTCTATCAGAATTTTTTCCTGATATATTAGATACAATGATATATATGTAGGTATATATAATAGTGGAAGTTTTGAAGGCTGTGGCATTGGGGAAAGGAAAAACCTAATAAGTAACTAGTTTTAAGCAATTAAATTCAAATAGGACTTTCAACAAAAGGGAAAAAAGTTCTTAATTGTAAACTGTAATGAAGATTGTAAGCTTACACAAAAAATTATTTGTTCTAAGTTATACTGCAAAATTATTTTGAGGAGAAACACAACACAATTTAAAGTTTACATTCTCTGAGTTCTAGGCTAGTCTTGTAAGAAGCCAGTCACATGTTAGTTTTGGGTTTGGCTTTTTTTTTTTTTAAATGAATGTATCCATTGCTATGGGAAATGTTCAATTTTGAAGTGCTGATCAGCCATGACCAAGTTTAATTCAGCGGAAGGAGCAGGCACTTAAAACCATTGAAATTAAATTTGGCAGACAATAGAATTTGCATTCAACATTTTTGATGATGTAAATCTGAGTTCAGCAAATGCAGATGCTTGTCCTTGAAAAAACATTTCCCTCCTTTAGTGACTTCATCATCCCCTGAGCTTTACCATTCTGTACCACAAATCTCATTGTGATTAATGTTCCTGGGTGGGTGGAAGGGTTCAATTTGTACTTCACACTAGCATCAATACTGCTGTTTGAACATGCTTTTGTCAGCTTAATAGTTTTGTTTTCATAAACAGTTGGTGCCATAATACTACAATTGGTCCTGCTGAATTTGCCCATGTATACTAGGAATTCTTCAAGCATATTGAACAATGAAGCAAAGGAAAGCTGCAATAGCTGTGCAGTAGATAGATCTCTTCGAACCTTAGGAAAAGTAATGTCTAAAAAAATAACTTTTAAAATTACTATACAGTCAATTTCTGTCTTCTAATTTAACTTCAGAAGTATACCTTTCAAAGAGGTACTTATTGTATGTACTCATTAATGTATATAGAAGAGCTATCAAAGACAACAAAAAGAATATATATGGTAAGTTAGTCTTTTGATATTGTCACAAATCCATCCATGCCTGTTGTTCTGTTACAAACATGTGAGAATGTTTCAAGAAAAATGGTTGAAACTTATAAATTAAAGGTTCCTCAATATTGCATCTGGCTTTAACATCTAATTAACATTTTAAAGGCTACAGTTTAATTTAAATGAATGGCAGGCCTTTGACTGCACAAGACAGCTCATGAACATGATTACAACAAAGTAATTTCCTTTTGTCAGATACAGACTTTCAGTAATAGTGTTCTCTTAGCTTAATAAAGTTAAGCACCACTTACAATCGGCACTTCATTTTGCTTCTTTCTATTATATAGAATGGTGGTTGTTCAGTTCTTATAGCAGCCATCTGCGTAGGTGTTCATTTGTACTCTCCTGCTGTGTGGGTACTCTGTCTAATTCCCAAGCTTCTAGCTTTATAATAGTTTCACAAAATGCTGTTTGAATTTTTATAAGCCAGTTTTCATTATCATTAGTTGAATGTTCCAAAGCTTTATACTGCCCAATATGGTTCTATTTTGACTCATGTTTGTATGCATTGATAATGTCTCTGTGCTGTAATTTTAGTGTTACAATATCCACTGGAAAAACTTGTTGTATAAGAAAGTTGAAAGTTATAATAAATTATAAGGCTGTAATTTATTCTATAATCTTCCTTTTCCCCTCCAAATTAAAAAAAAAAAATTACAGATCTATTTCAAAATCATTATACAATTTTCATTTAAAAGTTTGAATCCTTTTCAAAGCAGTTGCAAAATTTGTGGAAGTTAAAGATATCCTAATGGGTAATGCATAATCTAATAAATTGAAACATTCTGACATAGACTTGTCACTGTCTAAGACCCCTTGTTGCTGTGAGTTCCTGTAGTTCAGCCTCAGACAAAAGAGGAGGATGTGACGGAATGGTATTCTGTCATTTTTTTCTGTATTACTTTGCCCTCCTCTCTCAAGTGAATTCAGCCATTATTACTCCTTTGCTTAGAGCCTGTTAGAGCACTCCACAATAGAAGGTCCCCCTTGTGTTCCTCAAACATGTCGTGTTCCCTTGGAGAGGCATATATGGAAGAGCAATTAAGCATTGTTGGTGCAGAAAAAAACAAGACATCTAATAGTATTCTATACTTACATGAGGCCCTCCTTCTCAGGATCCCAGAACATTTTAGAACTATTCATTAAATTTATAACCTAACCGAAGCATGTACTTTCCACATGTATATTATAGCTATGGTGTGGATGATTAAACAGAGTCCTGCAAGGAAAAATCAAAGTTATATGTTACGTGAATTTTCTTTATAAAAAACACAAGTAAGTGGCAGAAATGGAGAGCAGTTATCATGTTTCTTGATATTTTTTTGTAGTTTAAGATTCAGGCATTTGGAAGTAGGAATCATATTTTGTCTTACTTATTCACTGTTGAGGGAAGAGTTGTTTTAAGGTGTATTGCTGCATAAAAATGTACTATAGCCTTTTAAAACTTCTACTTGAAATACCTACAAAATCAAGAAAAATCAGAATTAAAGCACTCTTTTCCTCTGTGGCTGCAGATTAGCCATCTAATAATTTAGTTTTCCCACCCTGTATTAATGGAATGATTTAAATTAATGGAATGATTTAAAAAAACGTCATCCCTAAACTAGGGCAAAAAATATCTTCAGAAGCATTCAGAAATTTTTCTTATTTTTAGTTTTTTGTCATATAAACTACCTATTAAACATTAATGAATTTTTCTAGTCTAAAGTTTGAAACAAAAACATGTCTCGCTTTAAATTATTTTTTAAAAAAATTAAAAATAATTATACAATGAGTTCCTAAGTACTTGTCAGAAATATTTTGAAACACTAATCTAAATTCTTAAATGTCTTTTCATTTGACTATCTCAGGCAAAAATTTCCTTATTTGCAGTGCAAATACCTTGTATTTTCAGTAGATTCAAAATAACTCCCCACAGCTCAAGGTGGTATTGCTAAGAGCATAGAAGAATTTCCTTTGTCAGGTGGCAAGACTATATAAGGCTGAAAAATATTTTGGAGCTAGAGTCTGAGCTTTCTTCATGAATGCCACAACTTCAGTTGAGGAATTATTTTATCAACTATTATGTACTGTGCGTCTGAAAAAAGTTGTGGAATCAGAAGAAATGAAGTTGTCTGGATGGAAAAAAACTTCTTCATCTCTGCTTACTAACTCATTCTGTGACCATAGAATAAATTCCCTTGAACAGGAACTCCTAAATGCTTTAATGCTGCCTATCAATTGCTGCTAGAGAACTGTGCCTAATTTTTTTTTCACATTTTCAGAGCACTAAAGTTGCTTTGCTTGAAATCCACGGTAGAAATTCCAATCCAATTAGGTCAAAGAGAGTTCATCACTGCAGTCAAAATTTTGCTTTATGATCTTTATTTAAATATCTGAACATCAGGGAATCCTCAACTTTGCCTCTGGCAATGGGCACTATGCAGTTTATTCTGAGGTAAGAGGTCCTGTTCAGACTGACTCTCCAATGGCCTGTTTTTCATCAAGAGCAAAGGATTGTAAGAATTTCTGTAAGTCAGTGTAAGATTTTTTTTCTTTAGTTCTGGATTCAGTACATGCTCACTAATATAAAAAACCCTGCATGAGCCTGAGCCTAATTAATTCAACGATCTGCAAACTCCATGAATCTTATCATGGCAACAGCAACAGACGATGCTTCTTAAATTTACATCCTCTAGAGTGCACTTAATAGGATCAGAACAGACACAGGGAAGAATACTCAGTTAAGGAATTTGTTTCTACTGGTAATTGATTTGAGTATGTTTCTTTCCATTTGCAGACAACATGGTCAGAAAAAGACTATTTTCTTACTGAGCTCTAGATTTGTCCTGAAATATGTACAAGATGATTGCACAAATAAGAAGAGGCTTCAAGGAAGAGGAATCGTAGCTTTAATGCTGTTAAGGCTGGGGTTGTGCACAAGACAATTTATGTAAATAGCTTCAGGAAGAATGATGGGCACTTTGAAAATGCATGTGAAACTAAGTATTACAGAAATCCAAATGCCTTGAGATACAGTGAAAAAACCAGAGGTCTTTTTTGAGCTATTTTATGATTCAACTGAATTTTTATTTCGGTCCTTCTAATTAATTCTTAAGGTTTAGTTCATAATAAGAAAGCAAGATATGCTTTTTATTTATTTTTTCACTGTTATCTGAAAAGGATTAGGACTGCATCCAAATTTTAAAGTACCAATGAACCAAATATACTTTTTTATCTGAGAATCAACTCACAAAAAGTGCAGATGGCACCACCAATAAATGACTGTCATGGACCAAGATCTTTTCTATGCAAATGACTAATGCATCACTACAATTCTGTCAGAGCAACAGAAAGAGGCTGCCAAAAAAAATCATATCATAATCAGTGAGTGTTCCTGATTGTTCACTGTTTGTAGCACATATGGATCCTCTGAAATACAGAACACCTACCTAAAAGAAATACTAAAATCATTATGCATCATGAACTTTTGCATGTGTTTAGAATGTTTTAAGGAAACTATTTGGTCTACAATAAACAGACATATTTCCCCAGTGTCAATACAGCAATAGCTGTGTTAGAAAAAAGAAACAACAAAAAAACACACACACACACACAAAAACCACACCAAAAAACAAACACACAACACATTACAATCTATGCTTTAATTTACAAAGCAATAACCACGACACAGTTGGAAGCTGAAATGTATCTATACTATGAAAAGTAGATACATAATAAACATATGGGGAACAGGAAGGCAGAAGGGTCTATCAATAAAATTTTTATTTTATTGTATTGGCTGTAGATCATAGCTGACTTCTGACAATCTGGTGTCCAGCAGGAGAGATGGCCAGACACCAATGTCTTTCCAATAATCAAAAATACATCATTTCCCATAAAACACAAAAGTTAAATAGGGACTTATAAGGTATCGAGAAACTGCATGTAGAGCAAACCAACTCAAAGGGAAATAAAGTCACAGAATCTTTGAATGGTGATGAGAATGAAATAAAACAAAATCTAGTTCTGTTGAAAACCACTAACAAATTTGGAAAAGGTTCAATGCAAAGACTGGATAAAATTAGATTATTTCTTGAACACTCCTTTAAAATGGAAATACATGCTTAAATCAGTTTTTTTTCTGTGAGGCCATGTAGCATCGTGAGAAGAGCTTGACACTGTTCCTTTCAAACTGGCACAGTTGCAAAATAGGTGGATATGATTGGGGAATGAGCTCAGAGACTCTCTCTCAACATTAAAACTCTATTGCAAAGATTGTACTCCAGAAAACAATTTCAGGCAAAAAAGGAGCTGCTTGCTTTTGCAGGTCTTAAAAAGGAAGCATCTGCATCTGGAAGAATTCACATACCTCAAGAGTTCAAATAAGTTTACTGTACATTAGGTTCCTTCTTGTAACAAAGAACATTGCCCTCTTAATTGTGTTATAATTGGAGTCATCTGAAGATTTCTGTCGTTAAGGACTTTTTAGTCAGCCAGGCCTCTGAAGTTGAAGAGATTTTAAAGCTAGATTAGACTCCTAACATCATTTTGTCTAATGTAACCTACTTAGCTCATAGCACACTCTAAAAAAAGTTATCCCAACTTTCTTCAAAGATTTGAAATTATAAAGCAGTTCTTTGTTCCAGTCGTGTTTTCATGGTCAGTGTGTAGTTTATATCTTGTCTGAATGTATCTAGTTTTTCATTTTTCTGAAATGAAATTTCATATACTGAGTCATGCCTAATTTTGTTTTGTTAGAGTAAAACATCACCTGTATTTTTTCACTTTATATATTTCTATGCTCTTTAAAAAATCTTGTTTTAATCTGCTTTTAAATAAACAAACCAGATATAGCAAGTCACATCCTGATGGAGGATGCTTCTGTAGCTCAACCTGTTCTGCTGCTTGAATTTTTACCTTCAATAAATTTATAAAAAATGAATACCCGCAAATTGTGTTCTACTCATAACTTAACTATTTGCATGTAATGAAATTGTCTTTGTATTCATCTCACCTGATACTCAGAATAACAGTATGTATCTATTCTGAGCTGGTCAGGTTTCCCCTGGCAGCTAAAGGAGAAGGAAAAGCAATCTTACAATGTTATTCATACTATTTTAAGACAGATGATTCACCCTCTGGAATATTTGTATCTCTCTTAACTATACAGGAACCCAGAGTTATTAATCTACCTTTCAGGCAGCTGCAATAGGTGATAAGGTTCTCAAGTATATGGTGAGTTATTTCCAGTCCTTCACATGAGACTTGAATTGAAAAATAAATCCTATAGATAAAAGAGATGGGAAAAGGCCCATTTTTGAGACTTCAGTTTTAACCACTTTGTTGGTTTGGCACCTAAGTAATTCTGCATACTTCAAGCAATTTGTATTTAGGAAGCTGGGGCACTTTACTCAAGAACACGTGCTTTTGAATTTTGTGAGCCAGTTTCTTCCAGGAGATATGCAAAATAATTGTTCAAACCTTTACAACATAGATTATCCATCAATCTTTTCATAGCTTAGTTTGCCACCAGAAAAACAGAGTCATTTTCCTATTGTGTCTTCCATTTCTTGTAAAGTTGCGTTCTTTCACTTAGTATATAATTTGTTTTGAGCTATGGCCATGCCTCTGCTCCGTTTCTGTGGCACTTGTAGTTTGTGGTCTGTAGATAACATTACAATGCAAAGAATTCCCGTCTATAGTCCTTGTCTTTTCTGACTTTGACATTCACTTTTTTACCTCATCTAGTGCAAAATAACTGTGATTGGTTTTTGATCAAAGCAACCTGCTTACCCAAATTTTTTAGTAATGTTCCTCTTTATATGCAAGTGCATGGGTTGCATTAATATCAGCTTCTTCAAGTAGATGAGCAAAACAGCAATCAAAAGTTCTGCTCTTGTCATGACTTGCACTCAGTTGCATTACCCAGTTCCTCTTTCACCATATTTCATTGGCAGACCTGCACCTGTGCATTGCTAATTTTACTCCTCAGAAAACTTCCTGTAGAATAGATTTTGGTCTTTATGGAAATGAGAAAAAGCAAATTTTGCTTTGAGTCCTGGAAACCAGGTTTAATTGTCAAAGTTCTCAAGTAAGCAAGGGTGAGATCGGAGTGGATCTGTAAGCTTTCAGGGCATTGTGATAGACAAAAAAAAAAAAAAAAGAAGTAAACCCAAAATATTTCTAGCATAACCAGTGCTGAATGCTTTAATTTCTTAAAAATTAATCTGGACAGATTCCCAGATCATACATCTGTCATGCTAATTTACAGAGGCTGAAGTCGGAGAAAGAAGCACTGAAGAAAATTATTGTTTCTCTTTAGCAGTATCACCTCCCACCCTGCTCCCCTCCTCCCCCTTTCCCCCCCACAGGTTTCCTGGTTACCTGGCAAGTTTAAGCATGAATACCTGTATTCTAGATAGAATTTGCTGTATGCTAATAGGAGCTATCATCTGTCCACCTGTCCATTATTTTTCTTATGCATTGTCTAACATCTCATGGGCTGATAGTTGTAGTTAGAATCTGAGGTAAAGAAACAGGAGTTTAGTTTAACCCACACTACAGCCTTGGTTATTCCTTTTAATGTATCTGCTATAGTTTCGGGCTTTTTTTCTTTCATTTGAAATGCAGCTGTGGTACATTAAATGACAAGTCATCCTCAGTTATCTTGAAATCACCATGATTAAGCTCTGATCTCATTTTCTTAGGTTCTATGTCAAATATGAGCTGTTCTTCTGGCTTCTTCTGTACCTAGAATCAGACATGTAGTTTTACATATATAAAGATACTTCTTGTCCCCAGAAGCTCCTGAAAAGTTTTTTCCTTTGATCAATATTCAATATGATTTATGACAATTTATTATAAAAAGAATGATTCATTTTTCAGTTTGCAGGTATTTTTGTTTTTAAACACAAATTTATATTTAGAAAATAGATGATAGTATTGAAATAAATGTAATAATGTCATGATGTTTCAAAAATATTCTAGTTTCTATTACAACCTATACTAATGTTTCATTGTAACACCAAATTAATTGCATTGCATTGATGGACACATAAATCGGATTTTTGTGTTGTAGTGTTGTCAGTCTAGTTCACCAGTTACAAAAATAACAGAAATGAGGATGTGTGAGAAGTTTAGAGGTTCAATAGTCAACTTAATCTTCTGATTTTAATCATTCATAATCCAGTTCTTAAGAAGGCTTAAACTGCTAAGACCAATTTTTCTTTTTCTTGTATTATTACAATTTCTTATTGAAAAGAATTTTCTTATTGAAAAGAAGTTACAATTTCTTATGATAACACAAGTTGCAAAACTAATGTGAATCAAAGAGCTTTCATTTTAAAACAGTGAGTTGTGTTAGAGTTTCAGATTTGACCAGCTTACTAGGCTTTGTGGTATTATATGGGTAATGCTTGAACGGAAGGATATTTTTTTCAGTTTAATTAAGTTGCTTAGAAAACGACACTCTCTGTTTCCACCAAGCATCTTCGGACAAATCTGAAGAGAGATCTAGTTCTGATGTCTCCGGCTCAAGAACTGCAGCTTTAAAGGGGACAAGTTGGCCTCTGCAGAATGATAAAACCAAATTATTTTCAAGTGTCTATGCTTCCTATATAAGCAATATGTATATATCTATAAATACATATATAAACCCCACACACTGAGTCCTGCCAACAGTCACTATGAATGAAATGCAGTGAGAACAAGCGAAGAAAACTTGGTTACTGTCTTATGCTTAACCGTTTTGTTACACTACCCCTTTTTTTTTATTTTCACAGATGTACCATTTCCCTTTCATGATGAATTCCCTTTAGTCATGCACATTAAAAGAACATAAGAATTTAGACACTTAATTCAATAGCTGTGTTCCTGAAATCCCAGTTAAATCTCATGTAGTAAAGGAGTTTATATTTCAGAGATTCTGCAAATCTGGCCATGAACTTCCTTTGTACCTGCAGCTCTATTTTCTAAATTTCAGCCCACACCACATTTAGTATCAATAAGCTTGTTACTTATGCATCTGCTTTGAGAGATTTAAGTCTGGTACATGCTGGCAACTGGATTGGACTCACATAGATCTCACTATTGCTGCCCTTTAACCAAGGGGCTATAGAGCTGACTACAGAGATGCAGAGCCTGAGCTTAGTTTCCCCCAGTTTCTGGTCAATCCTTCTGTTTTGAAAAACTGATATCTTAATAAGTGCAATTAAATGAGAGTTTAGGTCAGTGAGAGAATTTTCATTTGTATCAAAATATTCTAAGCAGTGACTAGATAGAGAGCCATTTTAGATGGCATTTCAACGTGGTCAACTCTTTAACTTGCATTTTATTTACTATGAATTTCTGTCTGTAGAATAAAAGCATGCTGAAGGTTTGGGGATGTACTTTAGCAGTTCTAAATGTTAGGAAAATCCTGGCATTATTGACCAGCTGGCATTATAAAACACACAATCAAATAGAACCATTACAGTTTTAATGCTGCTTTGTGAGTATTTTAATAAAACATATGGCCACAGAAAAAACCATACATGAATAAAAATACAAAAGACCCATGTTTTCATTACCAATAGAATGAATGAATGTATGTTTGCAATGTTCTGCTTTGTATGTAACTTTACTTGGCAACAGAGGTAATATTTACAGTAAAGTCTATCACTGCTTATTAATGTTATACATTGGAGTATTTTGCTGCTTCAAAAAAATGAGATGTTAAAATATGCTGAAACTTTCTAAAATAAAACAAGCAAAATGATACAAGAATTTATTAATTGTGTTTCACTGTTTAAAGGTTAAAGAATGATAAAACATTGAATGCCGCAACGTAAATATATTGATTTCATCTATCCTAATTGTCATAAGCCTTTATAAAGCCTTTAATGAAGCCTTATGGGAACAATTTCCCACTTTTTTTTTAATTTAAAAATTGCTAAAAATAATTTCCAACCCATATTTTCTACATAATTTATATCAAAGCAGAGGACTAAGCAATTCATTAGTGATGTACATATTTTGTATTCCTGATTATGAAATATCCTTCTTGTTAGGAAATTTCTGTTTAACGCTTTAAAAAAATGTATAGAGATAAAATGTGGCTTGCTTTTAAATGTATAGTAGAAAAATATTTTTTCCAAATATTATATATTAGCTTTCAAATGTTGAACCCACAATTCAGTTTTTTGCTTGAAGTGAATACACTAAACAAGTAACTGTATAGACTAAAAATTTATGAAAATGAGAAGTTTTAAAACTGCTGAATATACTTTCTCATAATCAACCATGGAATTAAATGTAGAAAAGTTTTACACAAGCAGTGAATTTCATAGGAAAAATGTTAAGATTCAGTTCTAAGTGTTCTATATAAAAGTTGAAGCAATTCTATTTCAAGAACTTTTTCTTCTAACTTTTTCATTAAAAAATTAACTGTTTCTCTGACATTAGATACACACAAAGGGTCTAATGAGTATTTCTATTGGACAACAACTGTCAAGTTCAGATATGCAAAATAAACAAGGTTGCAGAGGAGGCCAAATCATTTAGTCCATCACTTTCACTTGAAGTTTGATTTGTATTCTTTGGGAATCCACGCGTGTTTGACAGGGAATATCCAGCCTCAAAAATCATCAGGATTTTCTTTTTCTTTGACCAGCTTTCCAATGCTCTATTGGCACCAAAGCCATTCAGGTCATTTGTGAAGGTAAAAGTTTAGTTCTTGATGAAAGGAATGCAGGTTCCTACTGCTGCAGTAGTGGTGGCAAAAGCAAAAGAATGGTTAAGCCACTTTGGAGGAGTTGCCACTTTGGAGGACAGACTGGTGTATGCGAGATGCTATGGAAAGATCTTAAATTTTAAAATGCCATAGTTTTGTCCTGCCCAGGAGAATAGAAACCTATAACCCTTACTGGAAAGCTTCACATTATTTCTTCATGCTTTGCATATTAAATTGGCCAATTTTTCTTTCCTACTTGAAAAATCATCATTGTGAATTCTATTTTTGATATCAAAGTCTGTTAGCAGCATGCATACCTATAGAAAAGATACCAAGATCCTACCCCTAAGATACACATTCATAGTTTACAATGACACTTGTATTAGGAACCCCATGAAGATGCAATTCTTTGAAAAATAAGACCTTAGTAAACAATTTTGCTGATGAAGTACGAACTGGAATAGAAATCAACTTTTTTTTCCCTATGGCTACATGTTGCCTTTCAGCACTGACAGCTGGGAACAACACTAGAAACTTTTATTACAAAATAAGCAGAGCTGACTGACAATATAAGAACCTTTTAATTTTCCTTTCATTTACTCTAGTGCTACTACCTTAATTAGTCCCCTAGAACAACTCTTGTGTCAGTGCACCAAATAATCACACAAATATTTCTTTGATTTAGTAGATAATTGAAGACTTTAAAAACTCATAAGAGGTTTTATATATTTCTTACTCCTTAATAAAAATATTTCTGAAGATCTGAATGAAATAAAAATATACCTGAACTAATAACTAAAAATAAATTTTAATCTTCTAAGCGATTTTCCCCAAGCTAAAACTGTCTTGCATCTTTTGGATTATAAGTTTTATTCTTTATAGATTCTTTCTAATTTTTAATGTAACCAGAGTGTGGTATTGTAACTGGATTTGGTATTTCTTATTGCTAGATGTGAAGATGCACAATTTATTTGTGTAAATTAAAAATAACCTGACATATATTTGTTCAAGTTCTAAATATTTACATTATTTCTCTCAGAAATATTAGTCTGGATGACAGTGAAGTTAATTTGCAAATTTAGAAACTGTTCAATGCAAAAATTAGGAATTTAAATTTATTGCTTAAACAAAAATATTAGCTTTGTTGGATAAAAAAATAAAAGTATTCTGGAAAGCACAATTTCTGTGTAAACAAGCAGCATTCTAGTGAAAGAAAAGTAAGCAAAGTAGTAACCATTGTGTTCCTTGGCAGTCTGCTATTGTGGGTAATTATTTCTTGCCTTGAGAACTTTCTGAACTGGTTTATTTAACAAAATAATTATTTATGGTTAGTGAAATTAATTCATAGTGTTTTTAAAAACATTTTATAATACATAGATCTCAGCCTTTCATAAATAATTTCTTTACCTCTCGGTTTTTCATCTTGAGTGACTTAGAGATTGGAGATTGCAGTCATAAAAGAGGCTACTTATTACTTTGATAAACTGTAGATTCAGGTACCTATACAGTTTTTTGCCATCCAATGGTTTATCTTTTTCTTTAAATGTTGGCAGCTAATTTATACCTAATATAATAATCTTATTTAAATCTAAATTATTTTTGCATCTGTAATCCTGGGCTGCAGATTTTGTGGCCATGCATAAGCAAAGTGTAGAACAGTGTTGTAAAAGTTGTTTCTGACAGATCTGGTCCTACAAAGAGGGTCTGCATGCTTATATTGTCAGGTTATCAATTTTCTTTATATTGTATGAATGCTTTATAAGAATTAATTTATGTTCAAAATTTTTGCCCGTGTGCTGAGCTGCGTCTTTCTCTGAAAGACTGAATGGTCTCTTGATATGTTTTAAACCATAACAACATTTAAAAAACCTGAGATATTGCAACTATTAATGGATTAAAATAAATCTTTTTCTTTGGTCAAAATGTTAAGCGTAGACAGCATGTGACAGAATGGAATGTCTCATCTTTTGATCTTTGCCCTTTTCGCCACATGGTGAAAGTATGTGCATTTACGGCTCAGCTCTTACGGAATCCATACCAGTTGTCCATTTGATAGACTCTGATGATTCTCCAGTAACGTTTACGTAGGGGTTGAGGATGGAAACTAAAGAGAAATGGTAAAGTTTATAAATTTAAATGCAGTACTTTGCTTTGAGGGTGACTAGTGGATGCTATTCAACATTTGGTTTCAGTTGATTTTCTTTTGATCTATCTGGAGAACACCTAAATACTCTTGCATTCATTCAAAAATTAGCAGCAGTTGAAAATCCTCAATCCCTATGAACCAATGTTTAGTGTGAAAAATTATCATCTAACAAGACCAGACCAACTGATGCTTAGAAACTTCATTTCCAAACAAGTGTCCCTAGCTAGCCTAACAGCATCTCTGTTATGGAGATGAAATTTGGAGAATGAAATTTGTTTCCCATGAAGCAGAACCTTATGAGTCTAGTGGTTTAATGTTCTTTAATGGTTTTGTTTGATTGATTGCAGTTGTCTATTTCGTCTTCTGATTTCTATTGCTATTTACACAGGTCTTTTTTCATCTCTGGTATCTCTGCACAGGAGCTGAAGTTAATATTTAGGCAGGTACATGAAACCTACTGTATTTTCCAAAGTAGATAGGGTAGATCAATGGTACGTTCTCTTACAGTCCTAAATGTCAGGACTTCTCATCTCAGTGGAAACATGACCAAGCTACCATGTTTCTAACAATGACAATTACTTTCTCTGAGTCTCTCAGGTAAACTTTAGGCCTGAGCTGTAGGTCTAGACATACCTTACCTAAAATGAGTTTACCTAATGTAGGTAGGTTAAAACCCAAACCAGTGGTAAAGAGAAGTACCTCCAAATCTGTCCAGCTCACTGAAAACTGCATTACCACACCTGCAGGAGATACTTGCAACCTGAAGCCAGGTAAATTCAGCCTCAAGATAAAGCATGCATTTTAGATAACTACTGGAACAATTTTTTTTCTCAGGATAGATGTGGTTTTTTGCAGTGCAGTGGATTATGTGGAGTGTATTCATAAACATGCTTGGATATTTCTATGAGATAGATTTTTAGTTCAAATACAATAATTCAGAGAATTCAGCTGACATCTACATTAAAGCACACAGAAGAGGACCTGGTGGCCCCTTTCTGCTTTATGTTTTCCTCTAAAAGAATCATCCTGACTTTATTTATCACTTCACAAAGTTTTTTCACATGGAAATTTTCATGAGGTGATGTATTACTTAAATATCTCTGATGAAAAGCTTTGGGTCTTGTTCCAGTCCCCAGGGAAGCCTACTAGAAACATTCCACTTGAGAATTATTTTCCATTGACATCCATTTTTTTAATCTGTCAGTTGGCTGGTTCGTTAACGTCTAACCAAAACTGGAGTCTCTTACATTTATACAATTACGGCTAACAATGAAACTTGAAATCTCATCAAAAAATGAAATTACTTTTATCTGAAATGACATATTTTCTGTAGACTCAAGCAACTGGAATTATTATATCTTAATTCTTTGACAAATGAATTTTCTATCAGCTTTTTCACAAGCTTTCTTTTATTAAAATGTTAGTGGTCCACGGTAGCCTGGGTTGCTTCATTTCTCTTTCTTGCCATGCTGTGTAATTTACCTACACTTCCTGAATTTCCATTCTGTCAAGAGTAAGCTTTAGTAAGAGGCTAGGTGCTCAGATGGTGGAAGCAATTTATATATGCTGATAAACAAATGCTATCCCTTGAAGTTTTTTTCCTTGTATGAATTTCTGTATTACACGTGTATTACACATTTGTACAGCAGACAGGCAATACTCCATTATTGCTTTATGAAAAAAAGTCATCTATTTTCTTTTCCAAAATTAGATATATTAGTTAAAATATTTTCTGTGGTTTTGCTATTTTAATCAGAAACACCTTGTAATATGTTTGCACCATTACTATAATTCATTTCATCACTAGTATTTATTTAACCTTCATATTGAAGGGAGCCATATTAGGTATAGAATCTTCTTTTGCTTCTTTCACCTTCTGACTTCTTTTTTGAGTTTTGAATGTACAATTTACATTAATTGCATTTATTTCCATATATTTTCCATTTCCTTTTTTATTGGTATAAATCAACATAACTCCTGAATCAACATTGATTTTTCAGCAAACATGATAAATATTAGCTGAAGCTGTTTTGATTCTTGAGTATGGAAGGACACTTTTTTGTGATATTGCTTCCTAAATTTTCTCACTTTACTTTCATGTATTTCTATCTTAACTTTTCCTTCAAGTCAACCTCCCTCATAATTTATCCCTAGCTTTGTTGAATAAACTTGAATGCTGATATATGTTATGAACTGAGACAGTGGGTGGTGCCTAATGCAAAGTGACATTTTTAGAGATCTTTTTCTAAGCCATCTGCACATTTTTGGTTATAACTCTCCAGTCATGTAGACTTCATCAGCTCTTGGTAACCCCAGTTTGACCAAATCCACTTTATTGTCATCCAGATTCACAGCATAACAATGCTTTAGGAACATGTTTGATAAAAAATAACTTATAATAATGTGCCAGAAAAAAGTTACAATCCTATCTAAAAGGCCTTAGTCCTTTTATGCATAATTTGCTGTGAGATGATCCATGAACTCTAGAGTAGGCAAAGGTCTCATCTGCAGTCTGTTTTTGAAAGTTGTGACAGAAATATTGTAACTGCTGTCCATGCAGTGTGAAAAAAAAAAGGTGTGATGGCCGTAGATTTTGCAAGTAAACTTTGCACTATTCTCTGAATAAAATTTTTAAATAGTCAATAATACTGACAGTAATCAGCAGAATAAAGCAGATCATCCCTTTAGTTTAAAATCCAGTAGCAAGAAGTACCTCACTTACTAGAGACAGTCTTAATCTCTTCCTTTTCTCATGAGAAGTGTGGATGTAGTGGTGATTTTTCTTGAAAATAGAGACAATTTAATTTCATGGGTTTAAGCTTGGAAATTTTCTTCTGCCACTATAGGTTGGGAATTGCTGTAGTAAGGTAAAATTCCTCAGTTTAGATTTAGACTTCTAGGGTTTGAACATGATATGATAGAGTATTTTGCTTTTGTTGCTACAAAGGACTGCAGTTAGTATTTGTGTTTCCCTCTTTTTTGGTTCATTAAGCTGAGTACACCTCTAGCATGGCTTAGTATGCACATAATTCCTTTGAAATAGATTATATTACTCTATCTGTAAAAGCTGTGGGGCTGATTTTTCATCACTTTAAATAATTCACTATTTAAGGATACAGAGTTATAAAATGCAACGAATAAGAATGGAAAGCATTTTGTATACACTCTGTACAGATATAATAACTCCACAAGCAGCAAGGCAGGAAATAATCAGACCTGTTTATTTTTACTACACTTTTTACCTTTGAAAGGGCTGAAACCAGGCTAGCTTCCCAACTGATCACAATTTTTGGCACAGTCATAGAGCCATAAAATGTTAAGGGGTTAGAATGAAACTTAGAGATCACCTAGTGCCAAGCCTCCTGCCATGGCCAGGAAAGCCTGGGGAGAAACTGCCTGAAACAGAAAGCAGTGCCAAAGACAAATAAGCAAATAAAGCCCATAGTACCACCAGAGCTCCTGTTCTGTTTTAAGGAAAACAACCTCATGTTTCTGGAGGGCTTCTTATCCTTATCAGACCTATTTGTGCCTGAAATGTGTCTTTAATGGAAAACATTAGGATATGAAGAGTTCAAATGTCTCGTGCATTGCTGTACATCTCAGCAAGAGTGGGTTTGCAGTGCATGTCCCTGAGAAGCATTGACAGTGGGATGATTTCTCAGCAGGACATTGTCTGATGGAAACTATTTGTTTAAAGGCAACTAATAAGAAAGATTTTTATGTATATCTACAGGTTTTGATTTACTGCAGTGAAATATATAAAAAAAAGATCTCTGAATTTCTGAATTTTTCTTCTGCATTTAAGCATAATCTGAATTAAGAGAACTAGAGTAATGCAATTTGTTTTGCAACGTGGTGGCAAGACAACCCAAACCATGCAAGTGAAACATACAGGAACTGGATATCCTTATGAATATTTAATTTCGAATTGCTGATAAGGAAATCATTCCAACACTTCAGTAACTAGAAATTTAAAAATCAAATTTTAATGCAAATGGAAAGAAAATATTAGTTTTATTCTTAAGTCCAGTTAAGTGTGATCTCAGAGTTTAATTATCTTCTCACCAGCAACAAGTAACTGTTGCCATTGACTACATACTGTTTCACAAAATTCCTTCTTGACAAGAGGAAACAAAACAAGAATAATATTTAATTTGATATAGCAATGAGTTAGACTCAGTATAATCTAGCTGGTAACCCCATTGCTACTTCTCCTAAATTCCATTGTTAAGAGTATTGTGTATGAAGAAAAAAAATAGTTTATAACAATATTTACTACATATGCATAGGTTTTATCGTAACCAAATATAACTGCAGTAATATATTTACTGTTCATACAGCATATTAGGTACAAACTACATACAGTGTATGAAGAGATGTACATTAGGCAGAATGTTTAATTAGAGAGAATGTTAAATTGTATTTACATCATGATAAGAAAGGCCTTGTCTTTATCAAACCATACTTATTATTTGAAATATATGTAACAATCTAAAATGTAGAATCAACATATTGGACAAGACTAAAATAACTGTATACAACTCTAAGATGGAAAAATAAGAAAAATTATATTCCATTTTGTATTCAAATTACAGCCTTAAAATTGATAAGAAAAAAAAATTATCTTTATTACTCATGAACTAAGTTGTCTAATTCTATTTGGTTTTTCCACATTAGATCATTTGGGTTTCTTTTATCATTTCTCACCTAAGCACTGTAAACTTTGAAAGTGCTAAATTAATATTCTTTGTGTAGTGTTACACATGTCATAAGACAATATTATTTTACCATGTCAAAGATGTTTGCACCATTTGGAGCACATCTATCACCAAAACTCAATTAAACTGTGCTTTTCTATCTTCAGCTAAAACAAACTGTTTACTTATATTTGCCCAGTGTTTACTTCACAGGAGGTAGAAGACCCAAATACAACAGAAAAATAGATGTCTTGGGATATAGCTCAGGTCAAAAAATTTAACCCAAGGAAGAAGGTCTAATCTTTTGGTTGCAAGAGAAGACTTTTCTTCCTTTGCCAAGTAAAAGGCAGCATTACAATGTTATTCATACCTCACGTGGTGTCCTAACAATTCCTCTATTCAAGCTGAAAGGGCTATATTCCCTTTGTTGCAAAGTATTAAATTTGTCCCTTGGGATTAGTGTGTAGGCAGTTTTAAAGGATGAAACAGGATTAGATAAGGTTTCTTACCAAGAAAGAGTTCTGAAACTATGCTGCAAAAACCTCTTGTGTTACATGCGCTGAAAAAAATATTTTGTTTTTACACTTTGAATCCCAAGTCAAATTTTTAAAATTATTAGTTGACAAAATGTTTCTTTATGGGTTTTATGAAAGGCAACTAAAGTATACACGTGGAGAAAATGACACTTGCTTTAATTGTATCTGATTTTTTTGTATGAAATTTCCCTGCCATTTGTAATTTGAAATATATTCCAAAAACTTGATATAAAAAATATGTAGTAATTCTACTTATTTTCTAAAATATGCAGTACATTTCTGCATTTCTTGCTGTGATATAGAGAAAAAAAATACACTTTTATAACTTATGATCCAAGGCAAACAATTTTCGTCTAAAAAGCTTCAAAATCCAAATGTCAAGGAGGGTGCTAAAAAAGTCAATAGTTCAACTGTGCTCCACTCACTTGTATATAATTAATACCATTGTATACCACATGAAGACTTTCATGAATTTGATTACTGCATATTCAGTGAGTACCATTTAAACATTTCTACTTCTCTTTATGAATCTACTTTTGAGAAATGAAACCGTTCCGAATTAGTATCAAAGGGATTATTAGCATATGTGTAGTCAATAGTAGGACAGGTTAAAAGGGCTATATGTTGCTTTTACTTAATGAGTTCATAAGCAAAGGCAGTTCCTTTTCTTTATCACTGAAATTTCCACAGGATGCATGGATTTTGATCCTTCCTCCAATCCTTGTTCTTGATTATCTTTTCTTCCAGGAAGACTAGACAAATTCCTTTGGTAGCTATCAATGTTCTTCATCTAGTCCTCAAAAAAAAGGACTAGCTGCTGAAGAATGATAAAATCCTACTCAGGAGTGAAATGCACCTCACTACACGTGTAATAACCTTGCTGGCTTATGAGTGTCACATGACAATAGAATCCTCATACTCACTGTTTTTCCCACAGTACAGTTCTTTACCATTCATATAGGTACATTCTTTACCATTCACTTACCTTCAACCTGAATATGATGTTTGAATTGAGAAAGACTATGGAGAGAGTCTCAAGACTATTCTCAGTGTCGCTGCAGAGCTCACTTGAGGAGCTGATGGACAGATGCACAGCAATTCCTATTTCTTCTGTATCAAAATATCACTTATTTTCAGCCATGAACTGGAGTTTGTAATTCCTGAATCAGGATGCTTGGCATGCCTAAATAATTTTTAAAATCTTTATGGGTGTAATTCCTCAAAAAAAAATGTTTATACATATTGGAAGTAAAGAGCCAGCCTGACATTGTGATATGGCTATTTAATCTCTTCCTTTCCCCTTTAAAATTGTAATTTAAAAAATAACTTCAGCAGATTGACAAAAATAGAGCAACAACATCACCTGCAATTAGAAGATTTTTCTGCACCTACACAAGAGAAGATGGGTTATTGCAGCCAACTAAGTCTGCTGTTAAAATATATTCTTCACAATATGTACCAAATAAAAGTTAAACCATAAATATTAATGAAGATTTGAGAGGAAAAGAAAAGATGTTCTGTTGCTTAGTGTTCCATGCATTCAACAAAATCAGCATACTTTAAAAGAAATTAGATGACTCGCCCATTTTTTCATCTAAGTTGTGATTCTTCCCACACAAGGCTACTGGATCATAAAAATGTACATCATTAATAAAGTTAAGTGGCACTAGGCTTGTAATTTTCAAGGCACAGATAGAAAAGGTATGCTGTTATAATTCATGGACCATTATTATAGATATATTACCTTAATGTAAGGCTCTGAAATTACTGTCTTCATTTTCTGCAGCTGGAAGAAAGCTTACTTCCAGGAAAAAAGTTACCTAAGAATGCTTCCAAGTATATAACCGCGAACTTTTCTCTGCCTATCATGGAGCATAACATCATTGCATCAAAGGCAATGTCCAATGTATGCAAAAGTATTTTATGGCCGCATGACATGTGTAAGGAGTGGCATCTCATTAAACTGATATCATGTATTTCAGCACTATGTTCTCAATGCATTTCAGCTGACCACTGCAGGCAGATACAAGAAGGTTCTATGTGCTGTCTCATCTAGTTGGCAGAAATTGTGTGAGAACAGGCAGCTGTATTGAAGATTCAGGCCCAAAGATCTGCATCTTTTGTAGTACGATGACCAGTAAATGTGCCTCTGGCACTGGCACTGTTTGGATTTCAAGGAGAATCAGTTTCTCAGGCTAGTTCTCTCTCTGTCCTCTGGGAGTTTTAATTATAGCCATGGGAATATTTTTTAGTGCCACATCTCAGTTCTCCAAAAAAGAGGCAAGAAATGGTGTGTTGATAGGAGAAAAATGCCCCAAATCCATTCTTCTTCTCATTGCAAATGATCATAAAATAAAACAAAGTTAGTTGATATTCACGCTAAAAATGTCTGTGCTACTGTCATACAGTGCAGTATGTGAACAAAATAATAGAAGATGATCTGTCAACAAGCTGCTCTCTTAAGTTGGTAATTATTTTGAATGACATCGTATCACATCTAAAATAAATTTAAACAGTATCAGCAAAGTACAACTAAAACAATATCACACAGCTAAGATGAACAGCAATAGCTCTCATTCTAGTCAGTACTTTTTGTAATATTTAGTTATTGTTTGGAAGAAAACCACTACACCCAACAGTTTTCACATTAAATATAGGCAAATAGTTTAAATTAAACATATGATATTCCATCATTTTACACAGGAAGTCATATTTATATATTTAGGCATTTAATTTCTTGAATTACGGGACACAATGGAAGTAAAGATATTCCTATATTTTCAAGTTCTCTTTTGATTGGTAAGGGACAGTGGAGGCCCATCTGTTTTGCAGCAAAGAAAGCCCCAAACCATCTGTGTAGAACCACATGCCAGCTAAAACACAGAGATATGCACAGTTTTTTGTTATGAAAAATTTTGCAGTATTTTTTTCCTGTATTAGTGTGAATAAATTAGCAACAACTAAATTAAAGAAATCTTCTGAGAACATACTAACTTCCTAGAGCACACTGGAAAATGTATCCATTTAGAAGTCATGAAACATTCACTGGCAAAAATTGTTCTTGTGACTAACTATTAGTAAAACAGGTAGATCTTTGTCCATTTCATAGAAGCATTTTTGTGAGCCTCATAATTGAAATTAATTTACCTATGAGGTGCTCTTCAGAGAAAAACCTATATAATTGCAACCATGCCTGTATATTGGCCTAATAATAGCATTTAAAAGCTTGAGCTCATACGTTTCATGACTAACTTACAAAAAAAAAAAACCCAAAAAAACCCAGAAAAGGGTAAACTCACCCAATTTAACCATAATGACTACAGCTTTGGCTAACCTGCATCATCTACCATTTAAATGTGTTTTAAAAGAAAACCAGTATGTGGTGAATAGTCCCTGAAATGATCATCAAGTGAGCGTTGTGGGCAAGACCCTAACTTGCCCTCACAGAGGCACTGTGTTCTCTGTCCAACAGAGGCAGCACTGTGAGCTCTGTTGACAATTCATTAATGTTCAATATTTTCTTTACATTAGACAAATCTTAGCCAAGTGGACAGCAGTCGTCCTGAGATCTTCTGAAAGTCCATGAAATAACTGAAAAAGACCAAGGAAAATGCACAAATTAAGATCTCTATATAATTTTTTTTATGTATTAATGGTCACACACTAGCAGAACTGCAGTCATTTTTCAGCTGTTTTCAGACCCTAAAAAAATACTTTTAAAATAGAAAAAAAATGTATGGTTTTGCAAAATGATTGGGCTGTTTTTATACAAATGTTCACTCACCAGTTCAGAACACATGGGAAATAAAAGATGGTCCCTGGATTTTATCCAGAACATCTTTCAGCTGAAGACAGTTGAGCTATTCTAGTCTAGAACATGCAATTTGATCAGCAGAAAGCCTTCACAAGCATGTTTTGGAGGATGCATGACGTAAAAAGCAGACACTTTCTAAGTTAAAAAGGCCATCACATCCTTTTGCTTGCATTCTTGATAACAAGCCAGACCTCAAAAGCTTCTAGCAAAGCTCCTAGACTTTGTTAAAACATTAAAATTCTCATGTAGATTTAAACCTTCAAAATTGGACAGTATGAGAACAAGAAGAAAGCTCAACAGTTAGTGTTTCCCATCTTTCTAGAAATCTAGATTTCTTTTTTTCCTAAATCTTTTTATGGACTGGCAAAGATCAGTTTTTTTCAAAGAAACTACTCATTCAGAAGCTATCTCAGAATTTAGTTTAAAAGATGCATGATGGGAATAAGACTTTGTCTCTGCACACGTGGTTTTCAGACCACTCCTATGAAAGCAAGGCAGCATTTCCAGTGATATACAGTCTAATATTTACAGTTTTCATGATTAATATATTAAATCTCAGTTCATTGTTGGGAAAAATCAAATATGATTGTTATGTCTTTATTTCTCCATGATGGAGAAATTTATGCTGTCAGAATAAGAGTACCTGAATCTTGATTTTGGAACTGCTTGCTGTACTGTAGCAGTTGTTACACACCTAGTTAAATATTCATGAAAATGGGGTATATATAATTATATTACATGTTGCAAAGAAGATAAATGTTTGCAAGTACAGAAACTAGGATACAAGAACCATTTTCTAATGGAGAACGCTTTGATATGGAATTAGTTCCCATGTGTTTGGGGGTAATTCCCCATAAATATTTCCCATAAATATCCTCATGACTTGCTTAGAAACTTTTGTGGAGAATTTAATCATTAAAAAAAATCAAGAAGGCCCATCTTCTTCTAGGCCATAATGTAGATTGTTTCTAACCACAATTCAGTGATTGCCAAAACTGTGATCACAGATGCATTTGGGTAAAGCATACCACTCATGTTTGATAGCTGGTATTCATTCCCATGCTTTATCAAAGACTCCAGATTTAAGAAGATGATGCACCAATTGCCAATGGTCTACTTGAAAATCATTTAACTTTTATGCAGCTTTTATAGCAAATTATTTCTATGTTCACTGGCACAGTGTTTGGACTTGTTCTGCAATGGTATGCAGATTTGTATTTCAATAAAAATGCACTTCTGTAGACTTAAATGCTTTACTAGATGTTCTACTGAATTTTTCTTTTCTGTTAATTTAGAAGTCAAAAGTCCAATTGTTATTTTATTTTGCTTCAAAATAAAGGTTGATTCAGACTGATAAAATAAACAATCTTATTTTGCACAACAACAAATCTCAACAAAATAAATTAAGATCCTCAAACATCCAGTATGTTAGCATAGTTTAAAAATGCTTAAATAACAACAGGAAGATTATGATTGGGATTTTAACACTTTATTTTCTTTCTCCACTGACCTGCAAAAGCTCCTCTCAGATTATATTAACTTTGCATTGAACATGCCCATCAATTTTTTTAAACGTATTTATGCTGTAATATTGCAAACACTGTCATGTATGAAATTCATTGATATTTATTATAAAAGGCATGGATTCTCAATATAGTTTTAGGCCTCATGTAATCCTTCAGTGTCAGTGTAAAGCAAAAGAAATGTAAACACATATAATGGTAGCTGTGAACACACACCTAGGGCAAAAGCAGATCCAATGGATCCTACATCAACCAGCATGAATTTGCTGAGCTGAGTCCCTGGACGGACACAAAGTCTATAACTTTTTGCAAACAGTGATTCTTGCTATTCTACTCCAAGTGCATTGTCTGTGGCTTAAAAGACCACCAAATGAATCTGAATATTTGCAGTTCTTCATAAGGCTATATCAGGAAAGTGATTTCCTTCAACCAAGAGATACAGCATTATCTTCATGGTTAACACTTTTCATTATGCTATACAAGATAACTTTGTGATCCTATAATTATTTCTACATTCATTATTTTTGAGTGTGTAGAATTTTCCCCCCTCTTGCTAAATAATGAGTGACCTGTTTTGAACTATGCAAGAGTTTTGAAAGGAGAAACTATTCACACATGAAGGAGTATAGAAAAGCTGTGATTTTCTGCTTGACTTAAAATCAGTTTATGATTCAGTTATAAGAAGGTTAATCAATCTGAACTAAAATGGAAAAGAATACACATAGAAATGCAAAAAGAGATCATTATTTTTTTCAGAATAACATATTTATATGCACACAAACTGATGAGATGTTTTCTGTTTATTCCTGTCATGAAAACTCTATAGCTTTATACTTACGATCTTTGGTTATCCATAACTGAGGAACACTGCTTCCAAATGAGACCCTGTTTTGCAATATGGCAGTTCCTAAGACATTCTGACACAAAAACATATTACTTAAATAAAGAATCCACCTAGGTCTTGACAATGTTGCATTAAAAGCAAATTTATAAATATTTTAATGTATTAGCAATTAGCAGGCTTGTTATAAGAAATAATAAACCAATGCAGACAAAATATTTCTCTTCTTAAAAGCAAATTTATACCAAATTTCAGCTTTATTAGGATTAGTTTTCCTGTATAAAGGAAATATAATTAGATTTATTTTTCAAGGAAGAATGTAATGTCACATCTCAAAAAAAAAAAAAGTATTTTCTCTAGAGTTCTTAAAGGTCTAATGAGATATTTACCTGTATTAGACTATACCCACATACCCACAGTGTTTGTGCTTGTTAAAGCCTTTCAGTCATTCTAGGCTTAGGGAAATAGTGTCCAAATGTACCATATTTAGCTTCTATCTCAAATTCTCCCGAGCTGTCAATTTAGGTGTTAAAGAGACCATTTGTAAAGCTTGGCTGGGATTTGCCATTATTGACTGGAATGTGTGTTTATCATTACATTCAATGATGAAAGTGGAACATGTAGCATATGAATAAATGTCAGCAGATGTTTCTTTTAAATGGCCTGATTTCAACCTCCTGTTGTTTGTCTTGAATACAAATATTAAAAAAGAGAAAAAGGCAGAATTTTTTATGACATAAGTGCAAGGGTAGTTATATTAAAAAACAACAAAAATAATGATGGAAGTCAGAGAAGAACGAGGAAAGTATAATTAATAAGAATTATGTTGATGCTTTCATGCTACTATCTGGTTTGATATTATAAAAGACACAAGAACAGCAGTTCAGTGTGGGATATATCACTCCACAGTCACTCCATAAGTAGTAAGGAAAACTTGGAGTCTATTCTCAGAAGAATATTACATAAGGTTCAATAATTTAAAAAATTTTATAGAATTGTTGTAAAACTCCCTAAACTCAGAGCACCAAGAAAAGGAGGTGTCACAGAAAACAAGTCTCTATGTGCTCTATTCTTGTTTGCAAAAGCAAATATTCCCTTTAAAATAGCAATAATTTTTTAAGTGCTTGAAAGACTCTCACTGGTTCCAGTGGGTAATACCATTGCATGTGTAAACTTGAATGTGTAAACATTTCTGCAATGTGTGGAAATGCAAATAAAGGATTTATGTAGATCTCCTCTTTTTATCACTTTTTTTTAGAATAATAAAAATATATAAAATATATAGTAGTATATAATAGTATAAAAACAAATACACAACTGTCTGCTGCCAGGACCATATTGTACTACTGTACGTCGCGTGGTGGTGTCCCATTTTGTTCCATGGGACTACCCTGAGAATAAAATAATGCTCAGTGTGAGCAGTGAAGGCAGAATCTGGCAGGAATTAGTATGCAGCACTGTAAACTCAGCAGTATTCCAACTAAATCAATAAAGTGAACAGAGACAAAATTAAATCAGCCTTGTGTTTACTGGAATGTGTTGCATTTTGTATCATCTAAATGTTAATATGGTATCAAGGTGTTGAATATCTGAGGCCCTCTGCCTTTACAAGAGATGCAGGTGTTCAAAACCATTGTAAATCTCATTTTTAGTAAACAGGACAGTTTTACAATGATTGTATTCCATATTCAGATAGCACCATAAATCTGCAGGGAATTAGGATAAAAGCCAACCTTTTTTTTGATACTCTCTCAATATGTCCCTATTAAAGAAATAATTTCCTATCTTGAAGTCTAAAATAATAAATATGTGACATATTTCTATAAGACTGTATCTAATGACTGTAATGGGTGAGTATTTTGTAATTAAATACTGAGGACTATCTCCGACTCCTGTCTAGAATTATATAATGTATATATTATGAGTTTCATGAAAACCACATGTTAACTTTGACTTTAGCGGAGTATCCAGTTTACCAGGCATTCTTCTCAGCTGACCATTCATATTGTTTATGTCCTAATCACAGGAAGTGCAAAAGATGTCTCCTATACAAGATAATGAATGATCTTTATAAATGTAGCTTACAGATAGCTACCTGTTCACAGGTGCACAATATATACATCTAGCAGTGTATAGACTGCATCTTGATTTTCAAGATCTTCTCAGTTCAAGGATATGACCTTTTATCTGTTTTTCTGGTAACAGCAATATTGGTCAGTTGCTTATTGGCCAGCTACTTCCTGGAACTAAGGAAAAATTATTCTCAATTTATTTCCTTTTGCTTTTGTTAAGTTTTAATAATATGCCCAAAAACATATCCAATGTCATAGGAAGAAAATCAAGTTTACAAAAGAAATTCAATACAAAAAAGAATAATTTTTAGGCCTAAGATTTTTAAAAAATAATCTCAAAATCATTGAAATCATATTTTAATTGGTAAGGAATTTTGTACAGCTACCAAATGTGAGTGAACTGCCCTACGTCCATCTCAGTTTAGTGCAATACATCCAAATAGTAATTCACTCAATACTCACTTTAAGGAAAAGTATTTCTTCTCCTAAATCAGTGGACCAGAAACTACAAGTTTGCAGAATTTATTCCACTACTGTCCTTTCCCAGATGAGCTGGGAGTTGAGCAAATATTTGTAGATAATTACAGAATATAGAGAAATACAGGGATACCTGAACAAATATAAAATATAATAACAAGTATTAAGTGAAAATATAAATACATTCTATAATAGTTAAAAATACATAGACATATTGAATGAAAATATTGTCTAACTTCAAGCAGTAAGTGGAAAAGCAGAGGGAGAATTTCAATTTAATTATCTTGGTCTCCATTCTGGGATTTAATAAGCAGATCAATAATGTTATCTCTATAATTGCATTCCAAGAATATCGTGCTAGTTGTTTTTGCACTTCATACCCTGCAGCATTTCCTGTTAAGATGTTTTCAGAATGTTTACAGTCATTTCTGTTCTTAGGCCTGGATTCATCAAAACACTGAGCTTATACTTAGCATTATTTCCACAGCATGAGTAGTATATTTATGTCTATGTATAAATGTTTTCTGGAATAGAGTTGGTTATAAACATGCAAAATGATTTGATGAATTTAAAACAAAAACTAAAAACCCAATATATCTTGACAAAATATGTTTCTTCTGGAGTATCCTCAAATGAAGATATCTTCATATGATTTAAAGCCATTATAAAAAAGATATTAATTAGGATATGTTATCTTAAAAAAATAAAACAAATAATATTAAAATATTGATTGTAGACTTTTTTTCAGGTTCATCCTTCAAAAATCTATAGAGTCCTGACTTTCAACAATCAGAAAGCAAGGAAGAAATCTAGGAGGGAAGCTGCATATTCCCTATCTGCTTAGATCTTGGCACATTTGCTCTTCAATTGCTCCTCACCCTTCAGATAAGCTTGAAAACAAACTTCAACCTTTCAGCACTATGCACACTTCACACATTCATTCACTTCAGCAGTTAACTCTTACCTCCTTGAACAGAACCAAAACACACAGAGAAACCATTCCATGCTCTCACTCCTAAGGAAGTGGGACGTACTCCTAATTGTAGGTCAAGGTCACTTCAGAATGACTTAAATTTCTCTTTATTTTTTCTCTCCTGTAAGTTATTTCACTTCCTCTCTTGCCACAGAGATTTTAGAAGTGTTTGGGTTCCTCCTCCCTGCTTCCTCCAGTAATATTTTAGACTGATAAATATAATTCTAAAGAATTTTGATGTTTATTTCATAGTATATTAGAAGTGACACGGTGTGTCTTGTGGAGCTGCAGAACCTGTGGGAGCAATTCCCTGATGTGACATGGTGAGAGAATATGCAGAATGAGGCATTGCCTTCACGGGAGGCTTCTTTATATTGCACTGATTAGGTGCACTAGTTTTTCATGTAAGGAGTCTTAGCCATAAGTCTTAGCCACAAACCTTATTGAATGTTGGGTGGAGAATTAATGAAGAGCTTGTTTTTTGACACAGCTCCTTCCTCTGTTACCTTGCCTTGATGAAAGAGAACAGACATCCGAATATTACTCCAAATAAATCAGTTGAATTTTCCATTCCTTCTCACAGACTACTCCTAGATAGTGTTTAGCATCCTGATTCTTCATTTTCTGGTTCAGCAAGAGTTTATCTGCATTATTGTGGAAATTGTACACAACACTTAAGTTTTATCCACAAGAATAGTTTGATTTATTACTTTTGATCATTGTCCAAATCCTCTTGTATCTTGAACTTTTGCAATATTTTCCCAAAGAGTAACCTTTTGTATTCTGAGTATGGGCAATTGTTGTGGGTTGTTTAAAAGGTTTTGTTTGAGATATTGATTTTTCAGCAGTCAATATGCATATAGTTCTTCTTGCACTTGGCCTCTGTTTAAAATCCTGTCAGCTTTAAATAGTTACAGTAGGACTAATGCAAAAGTCAAAAGTAAAACATGACTGAATTTGCTCATTTTCCTTGTTCATAAATATGATCTTGTGGCTGATATTACTTGCAGATGTAATGCCTGTGATTCTCCTGCTGAGTCTTCCAATCTGTCACAAATTAACTGGAAGTTTCAAGGAATAAGCTAAAGCCTCCTTCACTCCTACAGGATGCCTGTTTTTTAAGGCTGAGAGATGATCTAGAGCTAGAAAATATCCTATGAAATTCTGGGGAGAATTGTAAAGAGTGAGTATTGGGTGATATTAAGAAATGAAGTTCAGAGTCCATGGATAGACTCCCCAGACACCGACAGTATTACTAAAGTCCTCTCCGGAGGCAACGGAACAGCAGATGACAACCCATTTCCAAGCAAAGTGTTCTAATCATTGCAAAATCACTACAGAAGAGCCAAGTGGTATTTCTCTTCTTTCTAGATGCACTTAAAAAAATTGAGTCCCCTCAGGAAAAACCTCAGTACTTAGAGGTCGCCTCAATAAGTGGAAGCGGAGCATTTGCAGTGAAGTGCCGACATGACAGAGAGACTTGGTTTGCTTTGTCTCTCTTTTCTCAATCTGTTAACATTCCTTATGGGCTGTCTCCAGGCAGCTCCATGATTGGTGAGTGGGAAGTACCAAGGACATGTTTATGTTTTAGTCATGGAAACACCCCCAATGCTGCAATAAGCAAGCAGTCTGATTCTTATCCCTACATATGTTAAATAAATGAGGTGGACCAAAGCAACAAATTTCTACAGAAACAGAAAACACTGATATAACTGTCCAGCTTCTCTGGACAGTTCAGGCAGAACTACAACTATTTTTTTGCAAGTCTGGTCTGACAAAGGCATTTTGCTGTAAATCAACATTCTTCTGTTCCCAAATACAAATAACTCTTTTCTTGTTCCAAGATGAATATTTGTCAACCTCATTATTTAACTGAATGCATGCATGTGTCAGTAATGGTAACTCTCAAAATAAAAATGTATTTACCATACAGTGCCACTGTACAAGCAAAATATACACTAACTCTGCAGGAATTTTTATGCCACTATGGACTTACAAATTCTTTTCTTCTTTTGGTATGGATGTTTTACTTCCTTTGGCAATGCACTCATACTGAAGGAAGAATAGACACCTTAATCCTGCTTGGCAAGATTTCCTTTTAAAGCTTTAGTCCCAAGCAGGCATATGTAGTGTTTTTTGACCTTTTGCACTGGACCAATCAGTCCATTGAGGTCTAAAGTAAGACTTCCTTTTCTTGGCATGCAGCAGGGCAGAGTTTGACGATCAAGGCTTTGAAGTATAGCATCTGAAGCCCCAAATATAAAAGCTGCCTCAGTAGCTATGTCAGTAGCAAAGGTTGCCTCTACATTTATTTCATTGTAGTGTAATTTCAAATATTTTGAAAAACTCTGAATATTTAAAAAGCTCTTTTCTAGAGAAGGATTAAGAAACAAGTCTCTTAGTGTTTCCATTAGACCTGGTTCTCTTCATGTAGAATTCAGCAGTGAAATGTCAATAACTTCAATAGGATCAGGATAAGACCCAATGCCAAGCTTGTGTCAATATGAGAAGAAAAGCTCTTTTTTTACAGTCAATATAAATACTTAAAAATTAATAGCCTTTATAAAATACAAGAGAGAAAAAAGAAATATACTAATTTATATAGAAACAATCTAATAGTTCTTGTTTATCCATGTACATTAGTTACGGTTGGTTATTTCAAATATTTAAAGAAATATATAATGGTTTACTACCATGCTAAACAACATAAGGCACTATTAGCCACAAATAAAATCAACAGAACTAAAACTGTAAAGCTAAAAAAAAAGAGTTGCATACCCAGCTAAATAAATAAATAATTTAATTGGTGTACAAAATCTTGCAACATCTATTTTAACATGGCCCTTTCTAAATGGACAGCCTGTAATATAAGAACCAGGACAAACCAGGTGCAGTTTTTACTCTAGTCTAATTTGCAACATCTCTGTGGGGAACAGAATTTTTATTAGGATGACATGGTTTTGTAACCACAGTCTTTGATTTTGTCTTTTTCCCATTTTGCCTTTTCCTTTTCCCCTCTCCCAAGTCTTTCTGCTATTGATGATAAGTTTACAGTCTAAACCTTTGCTATTTTCAATGGAGTATTATTCTATGAATGCTTCTTGGTCTTTGATAATTTGGTTTATCTCCATGACCTAAAAGGAAACCCTACAATTAACTTCAGATACTCTGCATAAGTAAGGAACTGGACATAAAAGCAGAAGAGGCATTAAAAAAACTCAAGACTGTACAGAGCCCATGATGTCATGCTTATAACATGACAATGGTGAGAAGAATTGTTTGAGTCATAAGAGCCTCATGGTCCCCACCTTGCAAGGAGTTCTGAATCCACTGTTCTAATCACAGTACAGACTCTTCCCATGATCATGGATAAGAAAAATGATACCCAGATTTCCCATGAGTGTTTTTATTGGATAATGAGAGGTTAGGGTCTTTGGTTAGGTTTGTGACCCATGTATTAAGGAATAACTTTGTGCAGCTACCAATATTTTTTCCATAGAATAAAGTTAGTGAGTTCCACAAAAGGGACACAGTGTATTCCATGGTAATCAGACTGTGGTACTGTCAGACTGTGAATGTTCTGTTCCATGTCCTTTGTTCACATCACACTCTCTACCCACACTGCACCTTGGAAGTCCACCTGCCTGTAAAGGAAGGACTCTTCAGTTGGTGCTGCTTGCACCAGGTCACAACCACAAAATAAATCAATGGTCATCATTCATGAACATCCACAACATACCTCTTGTGTTATGCCATGCCCTAACAATTAGACACTTGGTCAGTTAAAAGGAATGTCCAGGTTAATATAAACTTTGAAAAAATCAGACTGGTTCATTAACTCGATTGTTTACTACCGTAGTACCTGTGAGCCCCTACCTACAAAATGGAATTTCCTCTCTCATCTTCTTATCTATGATTCTTATTTGATTATTTTATATTCTTTTATTTTATTTTTTCCCCAAAGATCAAAACTTGTCATTTCTGCTGCTTCAATATTTTTCTCTTAGGAAACTATTTTTACTAGTTTTCATAGTCATTAGTTTTCATTGTCCTTACTTTCCTAGAATCATTGGAGATGGACTGCTTGCCATTTTTTCTACCCCCTTGCTTGGTAAAAGCAATTGGCCGAGGGTGATAATTGCAACTGGGCTGTCAACATTTTAAAGTATATAGGATCCAGTGCAATATGTAATACAAAAAGCAATAGTAAAGGGAATGTTTCTGCACAGGCCAAGATTGTATCAAAGGATTTGCTTTTTTAAAATTGTGATGAATTGTTTCACACAATTGTTTCACAATACAAAGAAAAATTAAAGGAAGTGAAGTTAAACACTGCCTTTCTTTAAGCTCATATAGAATAGAATTTTGTGATATTGAGTAAATTGATATTTTCCTATATAATTTCCATGTTTATGTCTATAAAAATATGTTTTTCATGCAATAATACATTTTGAAAAATAATGAGGTCCTCCGATCATTTTCCTCCCTATTACTGGATAGCACTTCCAGCACTATGCAAGCACAGTTGGCTACCCAGGGACCCTGATGCCAAGTTGCGGAGGATATTCTTGTAGCAGTGACAAATAGCTTGCTAGTGGGCTGTGCAGAGTGTTGTTCTGGCAGCAATGAAGTTGTCTATGTGTCTGTCACTTGGTTAGGCTACAGAAAGTCTAGGTGGTTTGATTTTTTTTTCCGCCTTTGGAGAACTTTGTTTTAAACTTGCATGTGTTTCTGGCGAATTAGTTCATTTGACAGCAAGGTTCTTAACAGACCCCTCACCAGTGTTACATGTGAGTACCTATATGATGAAAGAGAGAAAAAATCTTCACAGTGCCATACTTGTTTTCCATACAAACCTACATGCTGCCATTACAGCCACCCACATATCATTTGACAACTCACTTATGCATCAAGCATCTTAATGAATCAAGACTGAACAACACAGTGTCCTCATATATAGCCACATATTTCAAACGTTATTCTGATTTTATGTGTTTCTGGTGGAAAATTTGGGTAGATTGAGCAATCTGCAAACAAAAATTTGTGCACAGGTTCTGTTTTGCTGCTCATAATTCTCCTATTGAAAGCATTCTATGTTGCTGATTTAAATTTAAAAATTCAATTACTAAAATCAGCTGACTACCAAAAACCCAGTAACTCTTAGTAGATAAATTATCTTGTAGACATATACAGGCAATCCCTACAGGTTTTTTTGACTGCCTAAGAAAGTATATAATTTAAAGCTTCTTGATAATTTATGGGTAAAATGCAAAGTAGCTGACACTGCTGGCTAAAAAATGAATACTCCTCCCATTGTACTTCTGAGTTTATAATTAAGGGTAAATGTGAAATTTAAACAAAAACAAAATAACAAATATATTAGGTATTGCATTTAAAAACAGGAAACAAAGGCATCAATATTTGTATATAGATAAGGAGGAATAGTTTAAGATCCTTTGGAATGATAACAAATCTACTATATAATAACTCTGCTGAATGATGTAAGCCTAGACTAAGTAAAAGCAAGTCAACGTTCTTCTCATGAAAGTCAATATACAATGGCAGTGCTTTAAAAGGACCTAACGGGCTTTTAATCTTATAAAGAAAAAAAAATGTTTATTTTTGTTCTTTCTGTGTATATAGATGAATTTGCTGATTTGATTTTCCATATTGGCAGATCAAGTTAAATGTATTTTGAGACAGACTTACATTCTTTAGTAAGTCTCTGTACTGGTTTTACATTCACTTTTTTTTTTTTTTATTACCAATATAAAAAAAAATCTACTGCTGGTAATTAGAAAAATAATCAAAGAACTCCAAGTGTAAGTACTTGGAAGAGATGTTGAAAGGTATTTTAACATTGTAAATTAAGGGTACAGAGAGGAAATTTCAGCTAAAAGTGATGTTTGAGTTAGTTTGTTTTCATTGTGTCCAGTGATAGTACTTAAGTCAGCCTCCTAGACTACATGGGTATTGCTAAACTAAACTCATCAAATTTGCAACTATAGCTTTGCCAGAAACATTTTGAAAAGAGCCGACAGCAGAGATTTTCTAGCTTTCATCACTTAGAAGCACAGAGTGAGGCTATTGATCTTAAAATTGCTGGGATTTTCGAAGGAGACTGCTTGTTTGTTCTGTGCTGTTGTCACTGAAGTGGTTAAAGCTTTGTTTGTTTGTTTTGGTTCTGAATGGCTCTTAATGGATTAAGCTTTCCAGCTTTCACCAAAGCTGAAACTGTTTATTAAAGTATCAAGACATAAACTAACCTCTGGGAATTTTAACTAACCATATAGGGCCATGCAGCCCTAATGACCTATCCCTGTGGGTCCTTTTGAAGACTTTGATGTGTTTGTTTTTTCAACTTATACCATACCGAATTAATTTAGTTGTTTTGGGGAAAACAAATCTCAGTGAAGCTGGACATTATAATGAAATAAGGAGTATTTTCCCTCACAGATTTTATATAAGTACTCTAGCTGCTTCATCAAATCGTAACCATGTGTACAGAATACTGTAATGATATATCTAGAGTGTTTTATTGGCACTAAATACTTCATTATTTCAGATATTTACAAAAATTATGAAGAAAACCCATCCATCATATTTAACCCAATAGATGAGACATATTCTAAGAAATGACAGGTCTGGACATGGATAGAGATATGCTGGAATCTCTAACATCAAATATATTTACAGAATATGTTAGGCTTGTAATTTCTACAATCAGATTTAAACAAGTTTTCAAGAGAAAGCTTTAAAGTCCTATCTTATAGTAACCCAGTAACTTATTGGACACAGAGCTGGTAGAGAATATAATTCACAAATTGACTGATTATGGTAGACTAGACAAAATCCTTTAATTTCCAAATTTGAACAGATTCACATTTTTCTCGTGCTACCAAGTATCATCCTCATATCAATGCCAGAAACAGGTTACCTTACTCTTCCAAAACTCTACAGGAAGGGCTTTAACTTCAAAGTCCTTAATAAAAATAAAAGAAATATTAAAATCCAATTAGTGGGGTTTTTTTTCAGGTGGAAATACCTACCTGTATAATAATCCCTTAATAACTAGTGTTTTAAAACCGAAAGAAATAATTACCAATAACTGTATGTGGCAGTTTTTGGATACATACATGTGTCTCACAAAAGCATTGGAGTTCTGGAGAAAAACCTCAAAAGTTCTCTTAATAATTAGTGTTAATTGAATTTAAAAAGAAGAGTATGGAAGGCTGGCATAAGCAAAAGTGCTTTTGAGTGCGACTATATCTGAATAGTCATTGATTTAAGGTAAGGTTAGTAATGTTTTTATGATGTCTCTGTTACTTTAGAAAAACTCACACAGTTGGTTGGACAAGTATTTATCATTGTAATATTTCAGATCCTAGCATTAAGAGGCACTTCTCAATTAAGCGCACAATTTTTTTTTCTTGTATGGCAGTGTGGAAAGAAAAATTATTTGCTCCTCAGCATTTTCATTCAGGTAACATTATAGGAATTCTTGCTCCAAGTTCTCAGTAAGAACTTTGGAAACATTAAAGGCAGCTTTTCTTCATTTAGGTACTTTTTTGTTGCTGTTTTTTCTGATAGATAAGAAATATGAACAGCATCAGGAAATGCCACTGTTTTTCTCTTTACAATCAAAAGGCCATTTACTGCAGGTACCCCTTTGTAACAACTTTTGGAAGAAAAGTCTGGAAGTGATGCAAACTTTATAATGTAATTTATGAAACATGAAACATTCATAAGTAATTAAAAGCGTCATACAGTTTGATTAGTAAAAGAGCCTTCAGCAGCTAGGGACTTTCATAAACTCATATGCTATGTCAAGCATCGCACAAGGGCATCTGTAACATTGAATGGGTTACACACATAAAAAGCACCAGAAACTGGAAGAAAGAGGCTTTGACTTAAAGTTTTGTGCATGTTCTTCTAAAAACAGTCTGATTCCAGTGAGAAAAAACAGAAGTACAGTTACAGAACTGAAGCCAGAACGGGATGTCAGAGTATCAGAAAAATATATTTCAATTACTTTATTTTTTTCTACCACAGAAAGTTACTTTTTTTTTAAGACCCTTTTGTGTCATTGTACTAAGAAAAAAATCTAATGTATTTTATGAGAATATAAACATAAGTTGTTTTATTAGTTTTATTTCTTTAATCTATAGGAAATAATGGAAAATGCTGTGCTAACTCTATTAATGACAGTGGGAATGTTTTGAGCACCTGTTAATATTTAAATCCTTTTCTGGCTTTTTTTGGCCACAGTTAGTGGTTACAGATTTTATCTCACTTAAATTCAAAGTGCTTTGCAAGAAGAGTTTATGAGACAGATAAATAGATAGATAGATAGATAGATAGATAGATAGATAGATAGATAGATAGATAGATGTATAATAAATAATGCATTATAAATGGATCTATGCATAGTTCTCTTGTTTCACAGAATCAGAGAATGGTGTAGGTTGAAAGGGACCTCTGGACATCACCTTGTCCAACCCCTGTGCCAACACAGGGTCCTCGAGATCTCATTGCCCAGGCACATGTCCTGATGGCTTTTGAATATCTTTAAGGATGAAAACTCTACAACTTCTGTGGTCAACCTTTATATGAATGTTTTAAATTTTTTAAAAATACATTTAATATATTGAGATTTCCCTTCATATAAATTTTCTAGAGGATTTCCTAACACTTTACAGTCAGAGTTTGTTACAGTGGTTCAATCAGCCTTCAAACTCTACCAGTCTGCTTGAGTTATGACTCTGATATAGATAGATTACAGCTTCATTTGGAGCAAATAAAAAATAAAAAAGTTTCTAAAGAGTATACTGTATGTGTAGCTTTACTGTTTCTTGATAATGTGTATTCATACTTACATTTTTTCATCCTAGGACACTTTTTCACAATCAGCTGAGAAAAGAAACCATTTATCCTTTAGAGTCAACAGAAGTTACGTGACATTCCCTGGTGGGATGAATCCTGACAAACAGTTTGACATTCTGGGAAATACCACCAGCGTCAGCTGGTACGTTGCTAAAAGAACACAGGTGGAGGAAATGTGGATGCAAACAATGTTAAACTGCGTTTACCTTTTCAGCTGCATTTAAAGTAAAAATTGAGTAAAGATAATTTTTTAGTACCTAGAATATTACCGATAGCAATGTGCCAAACTCCCAACTGTGCTGTAGATAAGATACCTACTTCTATTACTACCAACCTGAAGTAATGCATTTATGTGATAGAAAATTTTCCAGGATATAGGATTACATTCAATATTTAAAGTTTACTGCTGTCATTCTAACTCCTGGTCCCTCTCCTGTACTTGACAGCTATATCACAGGGTGAGGAATTTCTAAGTGATGTGCAGGTGCTCTCCTTCACACAGATATACTCAGTCAATTTGTTCAGATATACATCTGTGCAAGATTATTTGTGCCTATTTTCAGATTTTAGCACTGGCACATGCTATGCTCAAAATTGTGGAAAAAGAGCAAAAAGAGCTTGAGAAACAGGAGACCTTCTACATCGATTCAGAAGAAAATCATGAGCTCCTTTTCTGCACTTTTTTGCTACTTTAAAAGATTCTTGCTTTCTGGTAGAGAGCTGAGTTGGGAGCATAAAATCCTCATCTCTACCAGCTCAGTTGTCTTCTGAACTTTTCCACTGTATTAGGGCAACAGTGGAAAATAAACAGGGATGAGTTATTCAGCAAAATATCATACTATAACGGTCTTGATCCTGTGCTTCTCTGATCTATGTTATGTCCTGGTCTACAACACCTAGGCATTAGTAGACGTGACCTTCTGTTTAAAATTTCCTCAGCAAAGAAACTTTAAATTCTTGAAAATCTTAAATATAGATAATTTGGGATGAAGTTGAAATCAGCAGATGTAATGAATGCAAGGTAAGTAATAATATGTAGGAATTCAGATAATACAAAATCATATCATATAATACAGAAATCTTCATTTTAAAAATTCATGCCAAAGTTGAAAAGTCCTAGTTTTCAGCTTTTATACAAACTTGAAAGGTGGAAATCCATGTTTCTTGAAAACAAGTAAACAATTTGATGATTGAGGCTAGGAGGGCGTTGGCTTTGTTATGCGTATGCCTGGTTTTCGGTTCAGTATTCAAACTGGAACATGTTGCAGTCTCAGGTGCTGCATTGAGAGCTAAATGCTTCTTCCCTGTTTTCTGAATTTAACAACACATTCAGATTTTTGGGAGACAAAAAAACCAAATTAACAAATCCAGGAATAGGCCTCTCTTGAAACAGACTTCCCAGACTAGTGTGTATGATGAGAGAGTTGGATTCTA
>NC_052020.1:36527469-36547469 GCF_015832195.1 Motacilla alba alba
TCAGAGAATTTATATTCAGATCCCTTGAAGAGGCTATTCAACCAGTTCTGAAAGCTGTTGAATTGAATTGATTGAATTGGGGTTTTCTGGAGCAGATTTACAGAATAGCTTCAAAAATCTTGATCTGCATCCTGATTCAGAAGCCACCAGAAGTTGTTTATGACTGGGGAGGGTGCAGGGGAAAAAAGTAATCTCTGAAAAATTGTTATTCTCAAAATGAACAAACATGAGCATATATGATTTGAAAACTCCAGCTTATTTCAAAGAGATTCAGTGGATGGAAAATTTAATTATATTTAGAGTTTATTTTGCTGTGATTTAGACCAGCTAAAACTATGGTCAGGCAAACAAATTCTCAAAAATGTGTTAAAAATATCTGGAACTAGTTTTTTATGCATAAGATGACACCTTTGCAAATATGAATATAGTCTTTTTTGCTACTGCAAATATGAATATATTCTTTTTTATATAAGGTTTAGCAAAACAGATCCTAACTTATTAGTTAAGGTAAAGGCATGAGCAATGACTGTTGAAACTGTGAGAAGTGGAGTTTCTTCTTCCTGGATGACTTTGAGACATTACCAGTGTACTCTTTTATCAACCATAATAAATGGCTGCATTTAGTAGGATGTGCAAAACCCTGTTTAAATATTCAAGGTTTGAGACTGCTTGTTACTACAGCTGATGTAGATTTCACCCACCATTCCAAAGCCAAACTCTGCCAAATAAAGAACAGAAAAGGGAAAAGAGGTTGGTGTCTAGAACTGAGAGTGAAATCTACAGCCTCAACACAACAGTGCACAGCCCAGTTCTGAACCTTTGAAAAGGCTTTTTGTGCTTCCCGCAGCATTACACACTGGATTATCAAGAAATCTGCTGGTAATGTTTAAAAATCCCATTCCATAAACAAACTGAACGTGAACGGGTCCAGACACTTAATAGAAATTTTCTGCCTTGCACACAGAAAATCTAATACATGTTTTTTAGTTGTTACAGCATAAGCTGTCTTCAAAGCTTTATTATGGAACAAAATTCCAGCAAAAATTATGTAACCTCCATACTTTTTATTATTGCCCTCATTGTGGTCTGAGGATGTGATCAACGATCTCAGTGAATTAAAAAATGGCATCTGCTAGCATCAGTGAGGAGTGGATCAGGCCCTTTAAGATCTACACACAACAGAGCTGTTGCCAAAGTGTTTTTAATAACTTGAAGCATTAAAAGATAACTGGTGAGGGGAAAAATCAAGGTCTTGTCTTAAACATCAGAAACGCAAACATGTTTTTAATTCTTTGGATTTTGAAGTTTTTGAAGTCTTTTGCATTACAGACTAGCAACTTTCTCCATCTTTAGAGGTAAGCTAAAATTCTGTACTATTTGCATGATTGATTTGATTCTAGAGTCTAGGATTGTTACGAAAACACGAATTAACTGCAAGTCTTGCAGTTATATTATGCAAGTTGCCCACTCTGCAAAGGCCAGTGGTTCAAACAACTGTGAATATGTCTGTAAATAATAATTTTTTTAAAAATTAAAGATACAAAAGGGTTATTTAGGCAAACTCTTTTCAAAATTCATAGATTTTATGAGACTCAAGAAATAGGATTGTAAGCACAGTTGTTCAATTTTTCCTTCTCTCTGTACACAAGGTTATTTTCTCCCCTACTCTTCATGCATTATTTTCTGTTATTTGTTATTTGGCCAAGATATTTAGTCTAGAGTTAGTACTCCCAAAGGACTTAGACCTGATTTATATTTCTTTTTTGAAATTGTGCATCTGTATTTTTCTACCCTTAAATTGAACTGCACAACTGAAATTATCTTCTGTGTATCTGTAGTTACACAGGGCTTTAAAATCAGCTGATTAATTCTCAAAGGTCTGTAGATACCTAACTTACAGTAGTCTTTCGAATGTTTTTATTGTTTTTATCAAATTTACTTCTATTTAGTCATATATTTGGGGATTTGTGGTGCACAGAGCAGTAAATATTGGCACGCTTTTATCACAAGATCTCTCAGCTACAGCTGCATAAAATAAAAACTGTAGATAGACATTAGATTTCTTCCTTTCCCTCTGTATGTTATCTCATCAACTCTTGTTTCATATGCTGTTATGGACTGAAGGTCTCCATAAGATCCTGTGCAATATAGGAAATAAATTACTAGACTTTCTTTTTTTGTTTACTTTCTGTAGTTGGTTTCCCCAGAGGAGGAGATTCAGTAGTGGGGGTCTTGGAAACTTGAATATCATGTTCCATGTTCCTTTCTTCTTTTTCTTTTGTGATGTGGGAAGATCCATGGGCAAGTTTCTATTTCACGTGTGCAAGAAATCCCCTCATAGACTGTCTCCATTTCTGGAAAATAAAACCAGTGAGAACATAATTAAAAACACGTGTTCAGTCAGGCTCCATTAAGAGAAGGACCTCAGCCTCTCAATTTGGGCTACAGCGTGTCTCTTTAAGCTTCTCAAGCAGGTTATCTAAAGTAGCAGGTCAGGGCTGCCACTAACTGGCTATGACTGTGTGTGTTCATCAGTGGCTGCTGGGTACAGGATGAGTTCCTCTGGAAGAGAGCAAAGCTCTGAGAGAGGGGGTCATGGTCTGAACGTAGACCAGGTGACTACAGAGAATGAGGACATTAAAGTGTTTGCCTGTAATCTCTAAGTGCTCTTCCTGAAAATTGTTTCTTGTTCTCTAGCTTACTTTGCCTGTTTCCGCGGCTTATAACTTATTACCATTGTTGAGTGAAAATCAGTAATTTTCCCCTAATGATGAACTATGCTTTCAGACTGAAACTAGGATAGCTTCCAAGTTTTCATTAAATAAAAAAAATTTTAATTGTGAGTTTGAAACATTTTCATTATTCTAAAGTGCATTGCATTTTTATGTTTCATTTTCCCTCTATTTGTGCATATTGTAGAGCTTTGTGGCTGCTTGGAAGACTACGCATTCTGTGGCTTGTATATGATAGATTGAGTAGTTCCTCCCAGTGTTTTGAGGGGACTTGCAAAAGTCCTCATCTTTTGTGTAGTTTATGTTTCTGTACTCAATGCCTCATAATTTCTAGCATGTTCACAGGCACGTTGAATTTTAAATTACATTCTCAGTTTTCAATAGTAAATTAATAAATATTCTAAGATATATTTAATATTAACTGTTTCTTTGAGTTATTGCTTTTATTTAAAAACTTTAAATTATTACACTTACAAAAAAGCTATACTCTAGTTAAGAAATATAAAAGTCCTATTGCAATGCTTTGAAACTTGAAATCTCACATAGACATTTCATCTCATATGAAGCTATGCCCTAACTTACACTGTTCAGCAGTCGTAAACCATCCTTTCATGTGTCAAGTTTAATTTACAGAAAATGACCAATTTATTTGTTCTGAAGTAGAAAGAAATGGTAAAGTGTTTATTTCATGCACTATAAGCAAAATATTTGTTTCTAAACAGCAAGCTTTATTCCCATCTCTCATGAAGCCAGAAAAAGCACACCTCTTCACCTTTCAGATTGTCTCCTTCATATTATTCATGCTAGTCTTTTCTCACTAATTTTATGATTATAATGAGGCAATGGCGTGCTGGTTAGCACAGAATGACCTTTTAATTGAAAAGCTGTAAATTCAGTCTCAGTGGCCAACACTAGCAGAAATTTAAATAAATAAGGCTGCAAAGCCCTTACAATGGGCTGGCCTCCTGACCAGGGTACTACCAAAGTCCTGCTCACCTGTCATCTGGTGATGCTTTGTAATTCCTTGGTGTTAACTGGCTGTCTTGTTACAAGTTAGGTTAGCATGAGACGAACAAAGAACATGGAGTCTTTCATTGGTTAAGCAGAGGATTTTGCATTAGAATATCTTCAATATCTGATCTAATACTATACTTCATAAAGCAGCCTTTTAGTCACATAAGTCTTATTGTTTAATTTCCAAACCATGATAAAAATCTGGACAGACTGATGCATGAGTAATTCCTGTTCCTTTATACAGTTTCTCTTGATCATAGTTTTAATTTTTGTGCATTTATTATTTGAAAACACTAATAACATTGGTTTAATGAGATTTTCTTTCTGACAAGCACTTAAGATGGGTGCCCAGATACTACAATGATAAGGTCTTTTTAAGTGTTAGGTATGATGCTTGAATTTTTGTAAGCAGCTCTGAGAAACTGTGCCACGTTCAGTGTGTCTTAGAGACACGCAGTTCATGAAATGGTCAATAGCACATTATCCTACCCACACATAAATAAATACCTCTCAGGTTCTTGACATTGGTACTTGGCACTGTCTCACTAAAGTTCATAGCTAACAATAGCTAACGCTATATTAGTGATAACTAATAAGAACTAGTAGTCTTGTATAACATAAAGCAGCTTTATGCTGTCAGTGTCATGCATCTTTATCAGGAATATATCATACAGACAATGGAAATTTTCCATATCCTTTAAAGTTTTGCATTCTGTGTATTTGGTTGTTAGACAAATAGAGCAAGCTTTGCTGACTTCATTTTCATTCTTGGCAGCATGTTTTTATCATAAGGCAGATAGTCATTAATTTACAGAATCAACGCTGGGAACAGCTTTTGTGATCTCATATTAAATTTTCGCCTGAATCCGCCCCTTGGCAAAAATTACTCACATCGTTAAAAAATATTTAATTAGGCTGTAGTTTATACCCAGCTCACTGGGGAAATGTTGGAATTAATATGATTTGCATGAATTCTGTTTCTCTTTTTCTGTTAGAGATTAGTTTTGAATTCAGTTCAGAGGGTCGCTGACACTGCCAAGGACTCACAATTGTGAAGGTCAAACAGGTAGCAAATACTTCCCCTGGGTAGCTTCCCTGAAAAGACAGCTCAAAATTGCTTTTAATTATGGGTTACCTAAAAGGCCACTTGCTGTTTTTATTTTTCTACAATCTCTCAAATATTGTATGGCTGGAACTTTTAGGTAGACCATCAGTTCAAATCTAAAACACAAGTCATGTTTTCACTTCTTTATCTTTTCTTAAAAATGTATAGCATATGAAACCCAAACAGAGTGCACACAATCAGGCATACATATGTGTAAATCTGTGTTTAAAACATTCCTTTTGGTGTCTGTTCCTCTATTGCAGTAGGGGAAACCTAAAAACTGCTTTCTTTTTCCTAAGGTTTGTAGGGAAAAAAAAAAAGTATGTTTTGGAAGAAAAAATACTTTCCTTCATAACAATGCATCCACTGGCTTAATTATTCTTCACAAGATAAGATACAATGTTTAGTTATGCATTCTCTTGTTTATGATTTCAAGGGTTAGAAAAAACCCTGGGGATCCACAATCCTGTGCTTTTTAAAAAGAGAATTTAATGGAAACTTTAATTAATAATCTAATCAATCAATTAATCTCTGTTACATAAGTGTTGAAATCTAATTCTCCTTCACAGCTCTATCTATGCAGGGAGAAATGACTGCCCACTTATCAGGATGATGGGAAACCATTACAGACACAAAGAAAAAGTGAAACTGTAATATTTTTGTTAAGCTGATACAGATAATATGCTAAGAGTGTACTCCTGGATTTGGGACAGATCACAATGTGTCAGTATGGTGAGCTCTTGGGCAGTTCATTTCGGAAGTTCATTTTTTTCTTTAGCATATAAGAATGTAAGACCAGCCCCTATATAGTTAGGAGTTAATCTGTTTGCTTTGTGAAAACCCTGGCAATTATTAATAGTCAAAAAATCCTCTTAACTAGTGAGCATCAGGTAGTGCTAACTTTTGCCTTGAATTCAGAAAATGTAAACAATCTTCTTTATAAAATATGTGCAGACCACACCATGCTGTTGACTAGCTAATTGTAGATAAATAAATATTTATGTATCAAGTGATTTATATAGGGCTTCTATCAGTGCTGCAAAGGGGAGAGTCAGTTTGACCCTTATTCCTAGTACTGTGAGTCAATCCAAACTCTCTGGAGCCTGGAACTCTGCCAGAGGTGCCTGCAGTACTGATGGCAATTTAATTGGTAACAATGCAGATTATTCTTTCATGCTCAAACTCATCTCCAAAGCAGACTTTGAGTATGTGTGTCTGAATGCTTCAAAATGCTTTAAAAAACCCATAGAGAGTCTTATATGTAGGAAAGAGAATTAAGTTGTACGTAGGCATGCACAGGTGTTGTACAGCTTCTGTCACCAAGCTTCTACTTTCTTTTGAAAAGTCAGTTCAATCTGTAAAAATACTTACCGGAGAATTTAGTGAAAAGCATTTTGCAGAGAAGTATAAAAATGTAAACCAGCTTTGAAAAAGGAAATAGTAAATTTGTATATCCTTAGCAATGTATTTAATTTTTCGGGCTATATACCATACACTCCAGTCTGTAATCTGTACATCTAAACTCCTGTAAAGTCTGAAATGTAAGAATTTTATTACATTTTGAGTATAGACTGTAGACATAGGAAAATGTGTTTTATGGCAGTTTTTGGACTGCAAAAGCCTAATTAGATATTTATACTGGGATCTTATTTAGCTTCCTTATGTTCTTTTCTATGGTAAGAGAAATGGCAAGAAACAAACTATCATTGAGCATCATTCCCTTTCTCTTACGTTCAGTGATTTATCATTTCTTTAAAGCAGTATATTTTTCCTTTTATCTTTGGCAAATTCATTTTCCATCCTTTCCCAAGATGCAAATTCTGATGGCTTGAAATTACACTCTTTTTGGCAAGGAAAGGCCACAGCTTTATTTGCAGCACAAATTGGTCCAAATACACTAGTATTAATTGTGCACACTATATACAAAAATAATAGCATACATTGCCAGCAGGCAGAATTTCCAGTCAGTGATTATAACACTCTTTTCCAACTAAAGAGTTTTGAAATTCCTGCCTGTCAGTGAAATACTGACCATTCTTATCCACAAAAGTGGCATTGCTCTAAAGAAGGCACCCCGGAATTTCTCACCCAAAATTGTAGCAACGAAAAAATCAGTTATATTCATTTGCCTGCATCCTTATGCTATCCTTCTGCTCTTTTACCTTTTTCTCCCTTCTGTTCCTCGCATAAGCTTCACTATCCCTTGCTGTATTCGGGGACCATCAGTCCATAAAGACACCATTCTGGCTGCATCTGACATAAAACACACATATTACACACCCATGTATGATTTAAAACAACTTAAAATAAAATGCTATCATAATGCTGAATAGAGGCTTAGGAAGTGCTAGTCAAGCATAGAAGGTTCCAGGTCATGGTACACCATCTGGAATCCAGCAGCAAGGCAGCATCAGTTTCCCAAGCAGGTATTACAAGCATGGCTACAGAACATTTGAGGTTTAAGATGTTGTCATACCTAAAATATGACAAACCATTTTTAATGTAATTCTGATCTTAGATGAGACAGTTCCGTGGATAGCAGAGACTACTATTAACTATGTTCAACTAGAGCATTAGTTACACCTCAGGAAAAAGGTCTTGGGGTCACTATGGATAGTTCTCTGAAATTGTCAACTGAGTATGCAAAAGTAGCCCAAATGTTGGACGTCATGAGAAAGGATGTTGAGGATATCATAAACATGAAGTGCAATCAAGGCCTGACAATATTTCTTTGCCAAGGCAACTGTAAAGAGAAGTGTTGTAGAATTTCCTTATTATTGGCATGTTAGGTACCTGGAGCCTTTCCCTTCTATGCAATTTTTATAGGACTGCATGGTGATGGCTAGCAAGACATACCAGATCTTGGACATTTCCAGATCATAGCTTTAGCCAGACACAAAGCATCTAAATCCTGACAATCACAAAAGCCTCTCTTGCTCTTTTTTCCTTCTTCCTCTCTTTGTTCTATATTCCTATATGATACCCATGGAATCAACTGCATATTCAGAATGGCAGCAGTACAAGATAGACACTGGACCCTGGCAGAGCCTGTGTGCTGCCAGAACAACAGCACTGTTCAAAGAAGTAAAAAAAAGATCCTCACTGGGATTTGTTGTGCTAGATAGATGCTGGCATGCATTAGCTGTGGGTGATAAATAAAAATTAAAACAAGGGAACCATTTAATATCAAAAATACAAGAAATTAAAAAAATAAGAGAAAGGGGAAAGCCTAAAATATATGCTTACTTGGTAAAAATTCTTGAAAGTGGGGACAGTATTTTTTGTATTTTACTCTACAGTGGAATCCGAAAAGTGACTCACAGATGTTTTGAGAAACAATTTTAATTGGATGTATTTCTAAGAAAAAACAGCTTTCAAAACTAAGGTTAGTTGTCATATACCTTGCAAGATAAAGATTGCTCAGAGTCTAAAACTAATATAGCTTTCCTGTTTAACTGGTTTTTAGTTAGTAGGTATTATGAGTGATGCTGGAGGGGAGACCTGAATGTGTTGGCCTCATTGTCTCGCCGCCATCCACTGTTGCTCCACTCTGTAGATCTATCATTGCAAAGTCAAGAAACTCTTCTGTTCCAAATAGTGAGTTACATTACTAAATTAATTAAATGAAAGAGAAATCATATGAGTAAATGTTCACAGTCACTTAAACCCATTACAGTGAATGCAGTGTCTAGGTGTCAGTTCACCTCAAAACCACATTTGGTCACTTGCAATAGATATAGGCACTCAGGAAGCAGTAAAGTCTAAGCAGAGCATTCAAAAAGACAGTGGTACAAGGATCTTCAATAAACACATATAGCTTTATGCAATTATTAGCCATGGGAAGAATTCCACAGTGTGAAGAACTGGAATTCTTTTCCTGGGGTAAGAAAGATATATTTTCACTAAATATCTGAGTTGAATGGCCAAGGTGTAGCTAATGAGTCAGTTTACAGACTATCTTTTAGCAAAGAATATATTTTGCTTTTCTTCCTTTATTGGACTTATTCTCTGCATTGTATTTGTCATTCTCCCTCAGAAGCACCACTTCCTTCCTTGGTTTTGGCACTTCTCAGCGGTCATATCTCTGATTTCCCCCCCTCTATCTCCTCTATTAGCTCTTGGTTTCCCTCTGTTTTGCTGATGTTTCTTTGACTTCAGCCCTATTTTCACCATTTACCTCTCTTTCTGCCAAAAATTTCCATCGGCCTCTATAATTCTGAGTCTTGGATTTTTTTCTCTTTCTTCTGTGAGTATTGTCATTCTTGCTGACCCTTGCAGTTGTATTTCAAACACCTCCTTCATTTCTTGGCCATATCTCTATCAAAGCAGAAGTGAACTTTTGGCCCACTGTTTCCTAAATGTGTTAGATGTTGTAGCATTTAAGAGTCAAAAACTATCACCGAGGTCTAAAGGTGTCTTTTGTCTTCAGAACCCATGGCTCTTTGCAGTTTGTATGCGTCTCTCAGGCCACAGAACCTCCTCCTTCCTTTCTGCTCTTCAGTAGTGCTAAGTGCTGCAAAAGTACATCTATAAACATATTTTAACTGTTCTTCTTTCTCTCTCTCAACTTAAAATTGACTTTCATCCTGTTATCCAGATTTACTATCTTGTTTACCTCTCCATACCATCCATAACACCCTGTATACAAAGCCATCAAAAATTTGTCTATTCACCTCTGTCATTTTATTAATCATTTGGTTACCTGCATTCCTGTAATCTTCGCCTCTTCCTCCAACCTCAGTCTCACTATTTGCTTCAGTCTGAGTAAACTGTGGCTGTTAATGATTTTTTCTTACATGCCTCTAAGTATCCCAACATTTTTATTTTTGTGACGACTCTACTTCACAGATTCTCAGATTCTTAGATTTTAATGCCTCAGATTGCCTCGATTTCCTTTTACTGATTTTGGCTTTCTGGTGCTTCTCACGCTGCCTCCAGTTCTTGGCAGAAGCCCGTAGCTTTCATTTTTTAACTCTAGCATAACTTGTTCTTTTTTTTCCAGACTGGGAATTTTTTTTTCTTACCTGGACTCAGTTATAACTTCAATACTAAGTTCAATATAGTTCAATTATAGTTATACTTCAATACTAAGTGTCATTTATTGTATGTGCAGCACTGCATAAATTAATAATAAATAAATCTAAAATTTTAAGAGGAAATATTTGGAGAAAAAAAAGGCTTGGAAAGACTGTAGTAGTGTACTTCATCTAAATACAATGTCGTCCTACAAATTATATATAAATTTTCTTTTCTTGTTAAAGAAGCGAAAACCTTCATAGGTATGTGCTGGCTTTATCAAATCCACAGATCATGTTTGAGAGAGTTTAGATGGGACATTTAGAAGTCTGTGACAGGACAGTAGTCTTGTATTGCTTTCTTTTAAGTCAAAAAATAGATTCCTGTGAATGTTTAACAAACATGGAAATGCTGAATGAAGCTAGAATATAAATAGTTTTAAATTGGTATGTTTATTTCAGAAAAATTTGATGCAATCTCTTATTTGGAGGGCAGTGCAAGCAATATCTGCTTGAACAAATTTTATGCAGCATGAAGATGTGTTGTGGGTTAATTCTAAAGAACATGCATCTCTAAAGGTCTTCACAATATTTCAAGCATTTGTATTTTTTTCTTCTCTTAACATGCCTGAAATGGAAATTCATCTGTGAATTGTGGTTTTTATTCGTGTTTTCGCAGAAGCATATTTGCATGCCCTAGAAAAGAATCAATATTATGAATGAGAACTCTCCCCAAAAGTCTTTAATTATATGTCTGTGTATCAATATGTAATACTTTATGTTTCCCCAGATTTTTTCTCCTTTTAGCTGACACAGGCAGACTTTAAAAGGAGTAAAATCAGCAGTGTAACAATGAAATGCATACAAACTTGTTAAATGTGATGGCAAAATAAAAAGCTTCAGTCAGTATGATCAGTTAAAAGAAAAAAAAAAGATAGCCAGCAAACTGTCTATCATGTGATGAAATTTGACAGTAGGGATTATGGCTTTGATGGACCAGAACAGCTAATAGAAGAAGCTGACATTTTTGAAACCCTGCTAATTAAGGGTTCCTTCCTTAATATTAAAATAAAGTCTTTGTCTGGGTTTTATGGTTGGAGAATCAGGTGTTTTCATTAATATATGCCAGTCAGTCTTAATAAGCTTGGAGGGCAGAGGAAGTTATTATTGAGTGACCTTCTACAAAATAAGCATGTTGCTAAGGGCTCTAACCCTGCCCTGTTCAGACTGATGAATCTCATTTCCAATGCAAAAGCTTCACAAGAAATCCAAGTATTCTCTGTGCAATCACAGAAAATAATCCTTGTGTCTCTTGTAATGTCCAGAATTGCCACTTACTATACTACTACTGTACAATGATTATTACAATTCACATTATTTTTCTAGCACAATTGTCTACATTTCTGAATGGCCAAGAATACAAAAACTTATTGTCCAGACACTTGTATTGAAAAGTCAGCTCATTTTAATACTTCTCAAATAGTCATCTACCCTGTTCATGAATTATAATGCACAGAATACATCTGACAATACTAGCTTTGAAAAAGAGATATGCCTGCATTATTACATATTCATTTTCAAATAGATTTTGAACAGATTTTAAACCATTCATTGAAATTCATTGAAATGATAAATTCACAGTTGGATTTTGATTGACTCTTAATCTAATTTTACATTTGATAAGTTTTCATCTTTTTTCAGTAGTAATTTTGATTTGAAGTAGATTTTTCAATCTAAGTGAAAGGGTGTGGTAAGTTACTAGTTGTCAGTGTATATTTGCTGATAGAAATTAGAAAATGAGATATGGAACCAGATTAATTAGGTGAAGCAATCTAGTTATCAGGGATGTGCCTCACACCAACTCTGTGTGGACTGGGCCATTTTTAGCACCCCTAGACTTTCTGCAGATATTTACTAATGTTTTGTTGCATTTAGCTTTCCTTGCTTTTTTCTCACTAGATCAAGTCAGTTCTCTAAATGGTCTGTGAGATACTGCACACATAATAGAGTGGATAATGGATGAAATTTGAAGCCCCACATCCCGTTTGCTGACATTGTGCTGATAAAATAACATGGCTGCCAAGTAGAAATGTCAGAGTTGGGAGAATGTACATGCTCCCAGGTCATTGTGTGAATCTCTAAAAGTTGAGCATTTAATAGGAAGCAATCAACTGTGTCATATTTGCAGATCTCCATTCTTTAATTGATGCAAGAGAAGATAGATATACTGTTTTCTTATCCAGCCAAACCAGCCTATCACAGTCTGTAAAGTACTTGATAAAACTTATTCCAAAAGTTTGGAATATCAAGTTTATTTCTTTCTTTATTTACATTGATGATGAGGCTAAATCTTAAATTGGCTTCAGAAATCAAACACTTCAATGGAAGTGGATATACATACTCCTGAATAATTCTTACTCTTATTTATTGTTACATACATAAATACATTGTAAACCAGTGAGGCAGTTCAAACTGGAATGCTAGAAAAGACAAAACTGAGGCCCCTGTATTTAATTTCTATCTAGAAATTTTCTTTACAGAACAGTTTGATACATCACTACATACAAAAAAATAGAAATAGAAAATAAAAAATTAGAAAATTAAAATAATAAAATAATAAAATAATTAATGCAAAATCGATCCCATTTTTGAAGACCCACTATCCACTGCGATGTTTGAGTTATTTCTGAATGCCTAATAGATGTCATGTTTCAATACAACTAGTCCAGTTAGTCTATAGACTGCTTTGAATATGAAAGGATCGCTGTATTTTGTTCCATTAAAGTCAAAGCCATCTATGCACCTTGGACTGTCTGTATCTCTACTTGATTTATGTATTTTAAGTTTGGGATTTTGTGCTATTTACCCCTTGAGCATTTTTTTCCCCAAACAAAAGTAATTTTATTTAGCTCCATATTTAACCTTGATCCTATTCAGTTCAGAAAAGTAGTAAGTGCAACATTTTTGTGGGTATTGTTTATTTTGTGATGGCTTTTTGTTTGGGTTTTTGGTTTAGTTAGGTTTTTTAAGGGAAACTTGTGGCTGTGGCTGCTGGAGGTCAAGGAGGCAGCTGAAGTGTGATCAGTGATTTCCACTCTGTCTCTAGTGGACAGATATGAACAATAGAGAGAAGACCGTCCATATAGTACTTATTAGCATCTCACTAGCAGCTGCAAACCACAGGAACAAAACATTAGATCTACTCTAGGAATGCCTCTTTCAGGTATAGTGTTGGGGTACCTGATATACTGCTACTCTGTAGCCTTTTTTGTTGTTTTAGTATTTGAAGAAATGCAAAAAAACCACATTTTCTCACTGTATACAGTAGTTCAGAACTCCAGCACTTACTGCTAAAATGTCTGATTGAAAGCTGCTGATTTCTGATAATAAAACTTTCCTAGACATCAACATATGTAAGAACTAACACTCAGAGAGAAAAATTCCATTCTCATCCTTGTTGGCATTGTGTTGCTAAATAGTATGACGAGAGCTTTCTTACAGTCTCAGCAGTATTTTATGCAGTACCTGCTGTGACTCACCTAAGAGCCAATATTAGTGTGCTCATTCACCAAAAAAGTAAGCGTAAAGCAGAAATGGTACCCTTATGCAGAAATCAATATTCATAAATAAAATAGCCAAAGTCACTGTACTCAAATACTGTAAATGCTATATTTTTTACTGTAAATGTAATTGAAACAAGATCATTCATTTTGCTGCTGGAAAACAAATGGAGTACTAAGCTAGATTTACGCCTTCTTCAAGAATAATGGATTTTTTGTGCAAGAAGAAGTAAATTTATTCAGCAGCAGAAGCTAACAGGTGTTCTCCACTACCAAATATTGTGACTGTAGCTGAGGACAAGAAACATGATGAGGAAAGAATACTCCAGGATGTTTGCAAAAGGCTCATTGACTGCTGACAATGGGCTAATACTGTAATAAGTCTGGTATCAAGTTTGAAATCTGTTGTGACATCAGTGTGCCATGCCAAAGTGAAGTGCCAAATTGAGGGTCATTAAATTTTAATGTCAATTCTCATGATGTAATGTGAATGTTGTGATTGGAAGGAGTGGCATACATGTTGTGAGGCTCATCCTTAGTGTGAGAGGATACAGGATACCCAGAGGACACCCCAGTATGCTGAGTCATCCATCTCCGTCCCATTCATTCTATAGATGTACAAGCACTCACAGAATGGAATATTTCAGACCCTGAACAAATGTAAACCAATTGAAAGGTTTAAAAAGAAACAACCCAACATATTTCTGCAATATGTTTGGGGTCTAGATCTGTGGCTAATGGCTAATTTAACATAGAAGGAATAGCACAAAAGCAGCTGTAGACACCAAAACCATCAGCATGTCCCCCTCCACTAACACATTTTTGGATCCTGAAATAATCTGACTGTGGAAAGTATTACTCTAAGTGATCAATATGACTAATCACGTTTAAGAGGAAGGCAATTATTTGTAGATGGTGTCTGTCTGCATCATGTATAACTTTTGCCTTTCTCTGCAACTTCCTGCTTTGTTTTTCTATTCACTCCTATTTTCCTGTCTTCCTCACTGTTCATAAAAGTGAAGCTAAATATCTTGGCAGCTATGTTTTGTTCTCACCTTTCAGCTCTTAAATCTGAATGTAGTAACGTAAGGCTTTTGTATCTTTCAAACTTGGAATGACCTCCAGTTCTGAGTAGCAATAAAAACAGATGGAATTTTTGCAGAGGGACACAAAAAGAGAGTAAAGGAAAGGGAGAGAATTTGAGATAGAAATAGAGAAGACCTATGACTGCCTTGAGAAAAAGATGGGCTGGCTTGAAATCCAAGAATAATCATTTAAACAAAAGAGAGGTTCTGGAGATATTTTCCGTAGTCTTTATGGAAAAAGTGAATGAGAAGTCTCTCCTCTTTTCCAAAGAAACAGTAGAATGTTTTCTTTTGTTACTCAATTTTGTAAAATGTAAATATGTTTTAGAAAAAGTTTGAGAAAGATGTGAAATTTGATCTTTTAGCCAGTACCCCAATTTCCTACTATGTACCTGGTCAAATCCATTCTGATAAAGTCTTAAAGGCAGAAGTTATAGGAGTGACTTAATTAGAGGCTCCCTCCCACACCACCATGGTCTTGGTCAGGATTCAGACTGCAAGTTTCTTAGTCCATTAGAAGGGCTCCTTTCCCGGACTGGCACAGGGTCGTAGAGGCTTGTACAAAGACCTTTAATTCCTTCATTCTTAGGTTGTATAGCGTTACAGAGAATTGCCATTGGGAAATCTCTGTACAAGATGAAGAGAAAATAAAACCAAAGGTATGAGAGAAAATGGGACCTGAGTTGAGCAAAAGCAGGTGTCCAAAGATACCTGTTTAATACCCAGTGCTAGTGTTAGCTGCCTTGAATATACTTGGTCCTGACAGAGTAGGTGCCACTTGATATCAGCTGCAGAAGGCTACAAGCCCCCCACCCTGTCCCAATAGGAAAACTGTCTAGCTGATAACTGCCTAACATAAAGGTATTAAGGATTTTATATCCATGGCAAAATTTTCCAAAGAGCTGTCTCAGGCTGAGCATCCAGAATCAAAGGCTGCTTTTGAAAAGTTGACCCTGGCCTTTGGGGAGACACTGCAAAGACTTTTCTTGTTTCCTGAAAGGGTAATTTGAATCTCGTTCTATATTCCCACATTGAATTAAATTGAAAGTGCCTCCACTGATATCAACAGTTTAATGAAAATTGCTGTTATTTTATGGAATTTTTTTGTAACCTAAGCTAAATGAGTTACATACTGACGTGTGTATACACATGTGTGTACAGTAATTGAAAGCCTTTTTCTGTTCTATTTGATTCAGTATTGAAGATAGGCTTTTCTTTCTCCTCTTTCTACTAGCATGCACATAACTTTATCCAGAAGGTTTTTCAGTTTCTGTCCTTGAGATATGTGAATTAAAATTGAAAGTAAGATGGATTGGGAAAGAACATAGCATTTCTGCCCAAGCAGTTCAATATTCAGAAGTTCTGTGACTGTAAATTTATAAAGAGGGAGGTATCTTACCCATTAGTCCAGAGGAAAACCAATTCTAATGTTGATACCACATTACATAGTATTTAACTTTCTTCATGATGTATTATTTTATAAATTGTAGTACAGTGTGGTGATTTTCATATTGTCTTTCATATTTCATCTCTTATCTTTTGTGTTGGGTTACATGGAGCTTAGTATCTTGAGAAACACAAAATAATGAGAAAATTAATAATTTAAATACTTATTTAACTATCTTCAATTTGGTGTGTTAATCCTAATATAGAAAATGCATTATGGCATAGATATATTACTGATTTTTCTATTACTGAGCTATTTGTAACCATATTTCACCTTAAAAATATTTAATAAATCACTCCTTAATCATTAAGGAGTTTGCAGTGCACTGTCCATTTCCACAATCTCAAAGTACTGTTTAATCCATTTGATCAAATGAGATTTACTGTAGCACTAACATTTGTTGCTGTCTAACCACAGTTAGAGTGCATTGCTCAGTAAGGAAGAATAGCAAAGGCTATTGATATGTCTGTTGAAAAAGGCAAATTCTTCCTTGTTTCCCAGGAATCCCATCCTCCCAAAAGATGTGATTATTCTGATTTTGAAAAGTCACCTGAACTTCAGAATAGTTCTGCTATTCACTAAACAGTGAAGTTGCCAAATGTGAAATGCCAATGTCTTAGATATTTTTATAACTTTCAGAATTTTATGGCATAACAGTGACTTCTTTAAAATGTTAAGTCCTCTCAGATTTTTGGAAATGGCTTTAAAAATATATGCTGAAAAAGAAAAATAAAAAATGTGCTAACACATTTTTCTGCTAAAGAATCTTCAGTTTCCTGTTGCTGTGAACAGATACAGAGGTTCACACTCTATAGTCACTTCATTAGTAACAATCTACAGCAATTCTTTTGAAGTCAGTACAGTTAACCAGCTGTAAAACCAATGTTACTGAAATAAAATCCAGACCTACAATTGCTGTACTTTTCACCACGTACCACACTCATTTCTTGTGCTTCTTTCGGATTCTCACTATTGTTCATAGTAAAACAGTAGTATCTCAGATACTGCAGGGTGGTAACAACTGGTAAATTTATGTTCTTTATAGTGGTGACCACAGTGACTGAAGAGTGACAAATGCAGTCAGCATGCATGACTCATCTTGTTCAGAGGCATGCATGGCATGAGACCTTTGGGCAGCTACCACAGTACCCATTCCTCTAGAGCATATTGCATGCATTCTATACGTTTTCAGTTCAGTTAGAAAATAAGGGGTTTTGTACCAATCAGGGCAGTGTATGAAAATAATTCCATCTCTCCATGCTGCATGCATCATGATTATGGATGTGCTGAAGCAACAATAATCAATCTCAGTTAACTGGAGAACCTTGTCACTTGCTCTTCTTAGTCATGCAAAGTGTTGTATAAAGAAGCAGAAGCAATACAGCTTGATTTTCATGGAGGTATTATTGTACATGAGGTACTGAGAGGTTGTACATAATGATAGGAGCACAAGCTGCTCAGCGCTGTTCATTTTGCTGTGTTTTTATAAATGATTATGGAACTAAAATATAAGCTGTGTGGCTACACTGCCAGCCAGAGTACCTTAGGCTTTTCTCCCACTTTCTTACATCCATCAAAGCAACCTGCAGAGCTGGCATTATCAGACTTTTTTTTACTCCCAATGAACTATTTTCTTTTTGTGGAGATTAGTTTAAAATGACCCAGTGCATATCCTATAAAATTTACTTCTCTGTTAGTGGTAAGTGGCAGCCAGCAGCAGAACAGTTCAAAGGTGCGTGAGATCATCCATATTAAACAAAACAACCAAACATTCATTTGCATCCTACTTACCTTGAGGAAAGTTCAGCACAAGTTTACCATCAGACAATACTTAATGTTGTGTTGGGCTGTAAAGCCCTGAAAAGGCTGCTCTCCCAGCAGCAAATGGAAGCCTAAAACTTGGTGGGTGCTACTGAATTAGTTTCCAGTGAGAAAAAGAAATTATTTTGAAGGGTGAAAATCCTAAGTGCACCGTGTGACAAAGATTTTGTTACATTCAGAGGTGTAAGTCTGAAGAAGAGTAACTTGGTTAATGAGAAGACCTGAACTGTGCAATTATATAGAATCTTCTGAAAGTCTACTATTTCCTTTTAGAGTTTGAATTTTTTAGGTTACAGGCTGAAATGAAGTATACTATGAAACTGCTGCTTCTGGGTAATAGGTTGTTCATGGTTTCTCTTGATTTTTGTCATCTGAAGTTGAAATTATTTTCTTAGGAATTTCTGTTGTTATTGCCACACTAGTCCATAGTATAACTAGGTCATAGTATAATTTTGAGTGTTCTTGATTTCAGCTAAAGATTGGAAGAAAGAATAAATTAGATCATAGCTCTTCTTATAATCTTATGCATAGAAGGAAAATATAATTGCTTTATTTTTGATCTTTCACATTCACAGCACTGCTGTAGTTAACCTGTCCATAACCTGACAACACACAGATTTATTTGCAATATCTTGTAACAACAGTGAATAAATGGATAATGATAATGTTATTTAGAAAAAGAAATCCTCTATTTTTTAGTTTATTCTTATAGAATGTGTGTAAAATTCCAAATTGGTCATCTAGAATTCTGTTTGCATAGTCTCAGTAACAGTGGTCATAAACCTTGCCATTGCTTCTTATGTAACAGATAGTGTGCTGGATAGTGTCCCTTACATTCCTTCACCTTTAGCTTCTCAGATCAGAGTCTCTTGCTTGCTTCCTGAAAACAAGGAAAGATAGCCAAAGTCTCTGTCTCATAAATGTCCTGCTCCATAATTTTCTGTGTTTCTTCTATTAGAGCAGTTTCTTCATGTGCATGTTCTTTCTCAGTCCACTTCTATTCAGGCTGCCCTTGAATCATAGCTGTTTTCTGGGGAGGTGGGAGCAGGTGGATGTGGAGTGGAGAGTACTGAATCAAAACGCTGGTTGTCATGATGCCTTTCCTGCCTCAAACATTTTGTGTTAATCATTTTGTAAGTAGCATGTTCTGGGGTAGTTTGTCTTGTTTCCATTCACTATGGGATCTGTGATTACTTCTATTGAAATGAGTACTTAGACTTCATAGTTTAATGCAGTTAACAATATAACTGTGGAATGAAAGGTATATTGAAGAATTTCAAAAGAGTTGTGACTGAAATACAGTAGTGAAAAGCTGACAGATAGAGTTTATCAAAGTGCTGCAGTTTACCTTCACACAGAAGGAGAGCGGCTGTTTTTATATTCACTAATCCCCAAATAACCGCCAAGAAATAATAAAATACACATTCTATTAGTTTCATTTAATTTCTTAATTGCTCAAATTCAGTTTACCAATTTATTGCTGTGTGAAATGCTTAGAGGCAATGCGTACATTAAAGGGATTATTTACATGTAATCCCTCCCTCCCAAAGGATACAAACTGATCATTTATGAATCCTGATTTACACTCTGTAACAATACCAGATGAATGAAATAGTTACTGCAGATTGATGTAGCTCCTGAAAGTGCAATACAGTGTGGAGTATGATTTAGTACTAAAACTGAACTATCTTGTTTTCACTGATGATTTTTGTTAAGGTGTGTGAATTTAGAATGAACCAAACTAAAGCTACTTGCTGCAATTGAGCTATTTATTTTCTGAGAATATGTGCAATCGAGACATTAACTTTAACCTTGGGGAAAAGTCTGTTTTAAAATGTAGCCCATGTTCTATTTGGGATGTGGATTATTTTCAGCTAGGGTTATGATTTTACAGGAAAGAGATTTATAATTAGTTTTAACATAATTGGCAGGGATTTACCATTGAGATGCAGCCTTGCAGCTTGTTCCCTGCCTGTGGATATCACTGTTGGTATCTGTTTGCCAGCCAAAACTGTGAAAACAAGATGTAATAAGAGAAAGGAGAAATCAGAAGCCTTACCCACAATGAATGAAAAGGAGTAAAATTTTGAAAAGTCTTTAAGTACAGTATATAAAAGGAAATGTCTTTAACCTGCAGCCTACTCATTATACACCTTTGCAGAATGATAAAAACTACCTGCAGTTTAAAGGAAGTGTTTGCTTATCCTGTCAGTGTTATCCC
>NC_052020.1:36552469-36632469 GCF_015832195.1 Motacilla alba alba
CCCATGGGGTGCCTGAAGTACAGTCTATAGCATTTCACTTAAACTCTCAGTTGAAAAGAACATTACTTATTCTAGCAGGGAACTGGAAGTATAGTAAAGGTTGCAAATCCACTCCCTTAAAAGGTCCACTTCTCACACATGTTATCCAAATTCTCTTTGGATATTATCTCTGTGATTTTTCACACCAGTCAGACATGAGAAGCTAAAGAATTGCTCTATTAAGCAAAATTGCTCAGATATGAAGAAAATTTGTACTTTTTTCTGAGTTGCGACTTAGTAGAAGAGGAACTTTTCAGATAGTCAGAAGGAGTAAGCAATACTAAAAAGACTAGAAAGCTTTCTTGGGACAAGTCTTGGTAGAGCAGACTGTATTTTGAGTGGAAGAGATTAGCACCTGAAAGGCCTGTCACTGCAATTGTATTTTCTCAGGTCTTAGCTGAACATATTTTTGGTAATGGCCTTTCCTAGGCTTGGATTGACGTCACACACAAGGATAGCTGCCCATAGAGGCAGAACTAAGGCATAATTATGGAATCTCAGTAATATTCTGTTAATTTTAGATTTCTAGATTTTCACTTTTAGAATCTTTTTCCTATTAAAATGACAAAAAATAGTAAGAGCCTTTAAAAAGAGTAAGTAAATGGCCAATAAAATGGTGCTGTTACCAGTCAATCACTACAAGTGAAATGTAGAGGAAAGCCACTCCTTTCCTACCCTGTTCATTTCAGTAAAATGTGTGTATTTTAAAAGCCCAGTTGGAAGTAATCAAACTATAGCATGCATATCAATTAAATTGTTTCTTTGGGCAATTTCAAAATGGAGGAAATTAAAAACATAAAATTACATTGACACCTCACTGAACACTAAACTTCCTTGTAGTCCTGCCCTCAAATGGATTAGGCTGTGGGAAATATTTCTTATAAAGCTTTAATGCCCCATTCATCTTCAGTTAAGGTAAGAAACTTCTGGTTTCACTCATTTTGCATTCTCAGTGGCCATCAGCAGACATATGCAGAAATGGAATCTTTCTTTTGAGTATTTTCTCATTATTTATATAAACTATTCAAGTAATAGAGTATAAGCTGTCCACTTTATGGCTGGAATTAGTGGAAGCATTTACTGGAAGATTGTGGGGTTTTGACTCTTGATGAATCTTCATGTGTACCTGCATGCCAGGAACGTCCTGAGATTGCAGCACCTGTTGTAACACTCAAGCAAGTTTCAGATTTGCTGGTTTGAGTATTCCCAGCAGAAGTACTAAAGCAGCATAGATCTCTCCCCTACTGCAAAATTCACCTCAAATCTAGGAAAATATCCAAAAGAATCAAATGGAGACAGCTATTATTGCTCAGAGTTGTCCATGTCTATAAAAGACACTCCTCTACATGTTGTCCCTTTTGAGAGGGAAAGGGTTTACTGTAGACACATGTTATAGAAACCAAAAGAGCAGCATAGGGCCTAGAACCTTGGAGACTTCCACATCAATTTTTGGTTTATATTTTTTCTTTGATCACACATTCAGACAAGAACGGTTTATTAGGACTGTGATTCTAGAGCTTGTTAAAGGCACGTAGGAGGTTACTGCCCTGCTTACACACTGTCACCTCTGCCACAGATTAGTGCCACTAGATAGGAGGGAAGAGCATGGGCACTGTCACTTGTCACCTGTAACCTTCACAGCCAGGATATTAATATAAGCCAAAATCAATGGTGGTTTTACTAGTGACTAATCTGAGCTGTGGATGGCACAACTGCTGAGCAGGCACACTATATTTGGCAACCTTTGGCAGAAAGATGGCAGAGATGTAGCAAGCAGACACCTTTGAAATCATCTCAGCAGGAATCTTCAGAGGTTTTTTGTGTCAGAGTTCCCTACCTGTAAAAGCAGCAGGGAAGGCAAGCCCATGCTCTGCCAAAGGGACACAAAGCTGCAGCCTTGCTCTGTGATAGCCTTAGTCCCATCACAGGGACTGCTGCCTCCCATGACTGCAGGGTTTCAAGTGCTGTCACAAGAGCTTCACTTCTTGTGAAGTCACAGTACTTGAGACTATGCTACATAACCTGTTGATCCTGTTGTCTTATTTTCTTGTATTAAGCAAGGTTTTCTCCTAAACACTGTGCCAGAATCTTCCATGAGGTCAAAATATATTTTTATGAGATGCCCTTCTCCCCACCTAGTGCCACCATCTTCTGCTTCTTACATCTGTGTTTTCATTCATCATTTCCTTTTCTCTGCAGCTTTTAGTTGGACATATACTGGAAGTGTAGTTAGGAGAACCATTACTGTAAATGCAAGCAGGCTGTGGGATTAGTGTCAGGATGAACTTGAGTCCACAGCCACTACATATACTCTCTATCCATTCTTGTGCACCAGCAATGATAGTCTAATAGTAGAATTTTCTATTTCTTTCCAGCTGATTTCCAGACTCCTAGAACAGCCACCTCAGAACAGCTCAGGTTCACAATTCCTGGTGTTAGATAGAGGTACAGCCAAGAGGGGAGTCATATTAAAACATCACTGTTCTGGGATCTACTCTGAAGTACTCACAGACAGGAACTTAAGGATATCCTAGACATAGCTTCCCATGTCATGCTCTGCCCTGAATGAAGCTCAGCCAGAACACCAGAACTAGAGTCTAGGGAATGCCACAGTGAGAGGGCATGCTGAGAAATTTAATACAGATATAAGATATGCCAGTGTGAATACTCAGAGTTGCCAGTTAATTTGTCTGACAATTTTGCTCAGGTTGATTAAGCTATATTGTTGCATAGTGCCTACAACATACAATAAACACCTTAAAAAACTTACTGTGAAAGTTAAAACTACAAACCAAACAACTGTCTGTTTCCTACATCATTCACTAGTAAGGCATTCATTTGGAAACTGTGATGTGTGTTGTGATACCTATTAAATTCTGTAAACGTGATGACAATAAGGAATGTCAAATATTTTTGAAGACCCTTTGGTAATGTATTTCAAAAACAGCATGAAAGTGTTTTGGTTTTTTTACTCACTTTGACAGGCGAATTATTTACTGCCTAGTGTAGTTTTCTGAACAGCTGAAGTTTTCTATCAATGAGATGAATTTAGAGTCAGGCAAGGGAAGCCATCTCACTAACCCTGCATCCAACCCCATTCCCAAGGCAGCTTGACTGTATCTACAGCACTTTCTGCTGTACTGCAAATGTCAAACAGAAGGTATAATGGATTTAATATTAGTGCTGGCCAAGGTGTTGAGGGAGCTGTTAATAATGTCACTCCAGCTATTGATCTGAAGCCTTTAGAAATCAAAGAAAAGTGAGAGATCCCCAACTGGGGAAAGGCACAACAGTGACTGTTTTTTATTACCAATATATTTCTACATATATAGTGCTGACTTTCTGGAATTATGTGATCATCATTAATCTTTCAGAGATTTCTGGAATCATTATGTGGTAGAATAATATGAGGATGACCTGTGTGCATGCTAATGTTAAAACTTGCTTTCATTTCAGCCACAAGTTAGCTTTAAAAGGTAAAATAGTGATGCCAACAGCATCATCATTACATGATTAACACAATTTGTTAGTCTTCATTTGTTAATGAAGATTAACAAATCTTCAGCTGCAGGGAAATTTTATTTATTTTGTAATCATATACTGGTGACGTTGAGGTGTCTGGATTTGACTCCTCCTAAGAACATTGTCACTTCCGCCTGTTAACCTGAGATTTGTGTAACTGCCATTGCAAGATGATAGGTTTTTCCTAAATATAAGAATCATGGCTCAGCTTCCTCTGTTTACCACAGAGCTAAATTTGGCTCCACGTTTATATTCTTCTAGGTTCCTCTGTCAGAGTTAATTATTCAGGATCAACTTGTAAGGTTTTGTCCTAAAATAGAAATGGGTTCTTAGAATAAGTGCATCTTTTCTTCTTTCTGCCAAATTTTGCAACACTATGGCATTCTATAAAAGGGGAACCTTGGTCGTCTTTAGTCACAATTAATAAATAAAGGTGAAATATAGAATTTGTGTTTAATATATGTCAAGTAATCGTATAGTTCATCTCCATGTTTATACAAAGTAAGTAGAGAAAAATCCAACTTGGAACTGTTATCTGCTGGATTTAAGATGAAATATGTCTCTAACAAAATAGGCCATCGGGCAGGTCCACTAGACAGAAATATGTAGCCTGAAAGTGCCTAAATACAGTGTATGTATGTAAGTGTGTGTTTATATAAAAATATTTACGTACATATAAGGTGTATGCGATAAGGTGTTAAATCACCTATTGCAAGTGTATTCACGTATCACAAAATTAGGCAAGTGTATTTAGTATACTAAGAAATTCTAAATCAGTATAAACAGGAGAATAATCTATCTTTGCTCTCACTTGATCCCCATGTGCTGTGACAAACACATATTTTAACAGAATTGATTTTCAGGCAGAAATTCTATTGACTCTTCCACAACTACAAGAAGACCAACCAATAGAATCTCTGTTGCACTCTGGACAGACCAGTAGTTAGTGTGGTTTGTAAGCTCTTTGGGAACAGGCAAGAAGAAACTAAAAAAATGGCAGGAGAATTGGAGACTCCATGGAATTTCTGCTGCACTCCTTCCCTTCCTCAATAAAGAGAAATACAGGGACAAAATAAGCTGGAGAGTGTCCACTTGCCGGTATTGATTTCCCCACTGCTTTTTTCAGATCTATTTGATTTGGACTCTGAGGTCAAGATTTTTGTTTCATTGATCCTGTGTGTGTGGCAGCTCCAGTGGAGTATGTTCCTATGTCAGCTGAAGGGTTGTGAGAAATAAGACTAGCTGATCTTCCTGAGTATCCCTAGTCTTATGTGGGATTGTTCCCGGTCATACAGCCAAGTTAGGAAAAAACAGAGTAATTGTGTTTCCATCTTCTCACAGTTACTTGTGATATTCAGTCTGAATGTTCATTTAAGATATATTCCATACATCTTTGCACACCACCACAATGTTCATTTCATCCTTCCTTCACAAGTGCTTTGTTCTGAAATTTTTCATAGTTCTTATTTTGTGCTCTTCTCTCAGCTCATTCAGTTTTGTCTCTTAATTTCATATGAATACTACATTTTCCCAAGGAGAACAATAATTTTTCTCTGTCACTATATTCACCTATGTAGCCTTAAATTACATTGTTTTTTTTCTCCATCCTGTTGTTAAAAAATCATATCTTATTTACTTTTGCCCTCACCAGTCATGTTGTTTTTCCAAACTCCCGTTTCTTCCTTCTAAATATTGCTCTATGACATTGTGTATCTTTCCAAAGTAATTACCATTAACCATATTCTTTATACCTATTTTTTAACTGTGGGAATTTTTTTCTATTTGACAGATTTATTGATGCCTGCTCTGAGTAAAATATAGATCACAAAATTATTTCTTTTATATTATTATTTTAGTATTTATTTTATTATCTACACATTTTGTTTATTTCTCATTTTAAATTTAGAGGTATAAACCCAGAAAGTGTTATATTTTTTAAAAAATTATTTTTTTTGTGTTCCTCTCATAAAATGGCACTACAGTCTTTACTTACCTAATCTATGTTTATATTAACTTTTTTTTTCAAATATTATACTTCTAATTGGAGCTGGATAGGCTGTTTCTTTTCAGAGCAGAGTAGAACAGTACCGATGCTTAATAATCTGAGATTTCGAGCAGATCAGACTTGACTGCTTAAAGCTCTTGGCTTGTTGTAAGTCAGTTATGTTTAATTCATCATACTACAGACTAAAACCTTGTTCTTGTCAAAATTACACAATTCTATCTTCTTTATATACACAAAACAGCAGAGATACAAAGGATGATATTACTTGGTATCGATTCAGCTCTGTGGGGGGCAGAGATCACAAAAGGCCGAACTGGCCAAAAGGAATGTCTGCCTCCAGTGAACAATTTTACTCATGGTCACACTGGGAAAAGCCTGAAAATATTGCTTCTGTGTGAAAGGTTTGTTGCTTCCAGTTCTTGAAGCTTTTCCCAGGCAATTTGTCCCAGATAGTCCTTGGTTTTTAGTTATGAATAGGATATGACCACTCTGAATAAGTCATCTGACTTTACCATCTCTGTTTATCACCAAGTAAAGTGGATATGCTGTCTCTCTGACTTTATTATATTTTATGTTTTTTACCAGGGTAAGTTGCACAACTAGCTGCAGGGAAACTAAAAAATCCCTTCACTTATTTGTTCCCTGAGTGCTGTGCGCCGCTGAGCCCTGCTGTTGGTCACCCCTCCAGCAGCAGCAGGTCAGCTATCAGAGAGCCCTGTGTTCTGTGCCTGCACAGTGCCCAGCATAGTGAGGGCAGCCCAGGGGCCCAACAGTGTCACCTGCAGTGGTGATGGGGATCCCCATCGACTCCAGTCACAAAGATAAGGCTTTTTATAGTCAGGCTATTGCACAGACCCATAAACTGTCCGTGAGAATGCTCCTGAAGAGCCTCATGCTGGCTGCTCCCTTCCAGGACCGGACATTTATTGGGTGATAATGTGGCAGAACTGAAACACGGTACTAATCTAGCTCAGTTTAGGTGATTAGGATTAATTGTTTCATTAACTGTATCTTATCAAAGCACGTTACCCTTCAAGGTCCTGTAGAACATTGAGTGAAAAGACGTAGTTGTGCTATCATCATAACTGAGCTTTCGTTTTTCTTTTTTCTGAAGTGAATTTCATTCTGATGATAGGTGCCAGATGGAGACTGCCCTGGGGAATGAAATTGTTTGTTTATCCACAGAACACGTACAGCTTGGGCACCAGCAGTGCAGGCTTTCCCATGCTGTTGCATTGCTGTTCTCCTGCCTTGCTCTCCAATGACTTTCTGTAGGGGTGGGAACGCAGTTCACAGTCCAGGCCCTGCCCAAACTCCAGGTGTTTTCCTGTGAATATATGCAGTAGTGCCGATTAGAGTCCTTTTTCATGGACTTTTTTGGCATGGGAAGTGTTGGTCCCCCATCCAGTCCAAATAAGCCACCTAACGATAATACTAATCAACTGCTTACCTAAATCAATTTTTAATCAGTGACCTATGCACAAAAGATCAAAGGCTTTAGTTTCAGGTTTCCTATTGTATTTCTCCTGAGGCATTCATTTCTTATAATAATGCTTTGTCTCCCAGAAAGAAAATTGAAATAATTCTAGTACTATTAAAAAAAATTGTAAAAGCAAGGTAAATAATCTCTAATAAAATTTTTTTCTCAAAGAGGTGAGAAATATTATTCTGCCATGCTGCAACTCCATTCCTCTTCAACTGAGAATAAATATTGTCAGAGATTTCAACCAGCAAAAGGAAAAAAAGACCAAAAAAAACCTCAGAAAAAAAGGTAGAAAATAGTACCTTAAATATTTTCTTTAAGCGTGCTTAAGCCATGTATCCTGGAACCACAATTTTAATAAGTTGATGCATTTTTTTAATTCTGCATAAAAACAATCGATTTTATTTCAGGCCTTGTGTTTAAGAGACTGGCTAAAACCTGGGCTTTTTGTTCTTCTTTTACAGCTTGTTTTGAAGGCGTCATAAACAAATTACTAAAGTGTCCAACAAGACAAATGTTCTTTAATCATCTAATGCAGTCATTTATCCTCAGCCTTAACCTTAGTCCTAAATTAAGTCTCTTGCTAAAACATAACTTCACCTAAAAACACCCATCAATCCTATGTGATTTTGATAAGCACATTTAAAAAACATAAACAATCAGACAGTTGTCAATCTAGCTGAAGTTCTGTCCCATTTAAAAGTTATTCATTAGGATATGTTTCTAATGCACCTGCTGCTAATAAAATTTTAAAATGGAATGAACAATGTTTTCAGGTTTCTGCTAGAGTTATAATTTTCTGCCATTTACTAGGACTCGCTTAGAATAAAATCAGAATGCATATCAGAAAAATATCAACTTCAACTTAAAATGAGCAACTTCTAGCCTAATGGGATGCATTTTTCTGAAAGTATTAACATAAGTTATATTTTAATTTGCATTCCAGTTTCACAGTACACTAACAAAGTATGTGTCACACCTTTGTGTTAAGTTTATTTGGTCATTACCTTCATTATCTACTCAGGAATCGAATGTACAGGGAAGTATTACACTGGAAAATATTAATAAAATGGACATAGATTACACATTCGAAGCAAGATATTTTGCAGAATATATATTTGTCATTTGACCTGAATAAGTAAGTAAAGTGACTGTAAGGGGATATGAAAGATATTGCTGGCTGATATTCACTGTATTTCAGAATTAATTATCTTTTTTTATGCAATATTTAGCCACAGCCAGGACAGCATTAATTTTATTTTATTTTGATTTGTTTTGGGGTTTTTTGCGTTGGTTTTTTTTTTTTTTTTTTTTTACTTTATTTTATTTTATTTTATTTTACTACTTGTCTCTTCAGGACCTGGAAAAATACCAGTGTTGAGCTGTTTGGGATTCTTTCTCACTGGGGCTTTAAAATTCTAAAGAACAGATAAGAGCAAACAGCAAATAACTGGATTTAGAATAAACTCAGAAATTATCGCTAAGGCCCTTCCTCTGCCACAATTTGTCAAATCTGCTGATAGGAAACAAATTCTATTCATAAAGATTTTATTTTTTTGGGGCCCTCTTGTGATTTGGTAGCAATTCAATTATAGTTTTGTGAGATAGTGAGCCCGGAGAGGGAATCCAGACTGACAAGAAATATGACAGGACAGTTACAGAGTGTTTATGCAATTAAACTTTCACTGACAATACCTGCAGAATGATGAATGCGTGGGCGGAGGTATGTGTGCACAAGCAATGCCCCACAAGTATTGCACATTTTTCATTATTATACAACTGTTCAGATCTTTCAAGAATAGCCTGAAGTGAGGTGGAAAAGAGAGTGCTGTTCCACAGCATGTTAACCAAATGCTTTTTCTTTTTTTTTTCCAGTGGGTCTTGATATGCCAGGTGATAAAAGAACATCTATTTTAGAGAAATGTTGCAAGAAGATTAAGATTTAGCCTGAGTTTGACATATATTAATTTTGGATTCTTAAAGAGGTTTTATTCTTTTTCTATCTGCAACTTTATATCATTTCAAAATTGATAGATACTGCATAATTAAACTGCAAGGTTATTCATTTTATGCATACAGGTGCAAAGGGCACTATAAAAGTAGGATTTTACTGATTGTAGATTAGAAGAGAAAGGAGAAACTTAAAATGGTTTTGTAGAAAACCATGAAAGCCGACATAATAGATTCATTTGGTTGATCATGGTCTGTATTTTAGCATGTCTGTCTTCCACGGAAATATAAAATCAGTCAACTTACTTTAGAGTCTCTGGAAGATTATGTGGAGTTTCCCAGGCTGGAAGTTACTCATGTGTAGCAGAGTTTTTGATTTTGAAAAGATGCTGTTAATACATGTTGACCTAGACTACCTCTTTTCAAGGAGTATAACTACAGCAGTGAGTTAATTCCTGCAAATCATGTTCAAAAACTTCTCTACCCTACACAAAAAGTGGGAAAAGTACGATGTGATTGCCTGACAGAGGAGCTGAGCGGGGCACTGGCTGTAGAATTTTTATTGCTATGGAAATAGTACAACTGACACTAGAATTATGAAATAAGGGCATGGCACGTACATTACTACTAAGTGACCATTTAAATGCTATCTAGAAACCTGCTGACTTCTCAGAACTTTGTTTGACTTCACTGAAGTAAACGTCAGTGATTCAGAATTTGATTTCTACACACCTGAATTCAACTCACTAGAGTTAAGAAGAAACTGTGTCTTATTCACTCGTGCTTGCCAAATCTTTCAAAATTTGAAGTCTGCTTCAAATAATGACAATCAAAATGAAAAGCTGGCTTGTTGCAGTCAACTGTTTTGTAATTCTAAATTATGTACGCCAGATTGCAAAATGTAAAATATTTATTTAGTAATTCAAGCATTTATCTCATTAAAAGAAACACCTGAATTTTTGCTCCTTTCTAGAGATGCTTGTCTCCTATCTTGGTGGTATCTATGTCCAGGACAATTTCCATTCATCTTCCTGATTTGCACACAGATGTCTCTTCTCTTTTTGCAGGAGTGGCAGTTTACTCAACTTGCACACGCAGACAGAATATTACGGCTTAAGTTACTCAGAACCAAAAGCCATTCTGTACTGAAAAAAAACCTGCTTTTCCAAGAGCTGTTTCTAATACCTACTAAAATTGATAGCAAGAAAAAATTGTTTTCACATTACTTAGGTGTTAAAATTACATGGTGGTGTTCCTTTATTTTCAAAAAACCAAACCTAATCCTGTTAATTCAAAGTGAATAACAAACAGGACTAAGACTTTTTCCCAAGTTGTTACATTTATTCAACCTGCTTGTGTTTTGTTCTTCATCATAATTATTTCCAAGTCAAATCTGTGCTGATTTCCTTGTGGACCCACATACCTCTGACTAACTTAAAGAATTGAGCTGGGATAATTCACACTATTCCTTGGGGGTCATGTTCTCTGTTTTTTTTCAAGGACATTTTTATTACAAAGCTGATGAAATTTGCATATTAATTCATTTCTTTCAATTTTTTAAGATTAAATGTTGTCAACATGTATCAGTGCAAGGCTCTGACAGTGCTGATGAAATGGGTCAGTCAAGCTTGAACATTTAGAGTAATGCAGCCATCTGCAACCCCCAAGCCCCTTGTGTAGTTTAGTGCTACCATTGCAACTTGATTAAAAAAAAGTTTTATTCAATGCAGGATATTAAAACATTATCAGTGAAATGATATGTGTTACTCCTGCCATTTGCAGGGAAAGCATATTTGACAACAAAATGGATCTAAGGATCTCCTCTCTGATTTAAAGTTAGTGCTTTGTCAATCTTAATTAAACTCCAGTAGGAAAAGTATAGGGAAAAAAAGAGTTTCTGCTGTGCCCAAGCTTAGAATTTATTAAACTGGGCTTAATGTCCCCTCCTAGTCTCCATTTTTTACTGTTTGAAAAGTAGTGTTATTTACAGGAAGGAATTGCCTACATTCTCATGTCTCAGAGGCCCTGGAAAGCAGTCGAATTCTTCTGAAAATACCAAGACTTAATAGAATCAGAGAAATTAGAAATGGAAAAGAGTCATTAGGTCAACTTATCTATCCCCCTGCCAGAGCAGGAGAGTTCCCTACAGTATTGCAGTCTTACAGTTAATAGTCATGGATTTTGAGTCACCATTTCTCAACTACTCATGAAAGTATTTGCTGTGCAAGTTGCTTGGGGTAATTTTTTCTTTCACTGATGGGACTGATATCCTTGTATTCTAATATGCTCATGTTTTAATAGTCTGTGATTCTAGATGCAATGTATATAGACATGCAGTAATATCCTTGCCTCTTTTTAACACATACCGTGCATTTTTGTCTTCCTTGGTTTTATCAACCTTCATTTATCCAGCATCTTACTTAACCAGTAACCAATGAAAACAGTACAGAATAGCCTTGTTAATTAATTGTTATAAATAAGCATAGCCATAGGTTTTAAATGTGTGGAATCAATTTTGAGTTTTTTTCCAAAGACTTCTTGAAATCATCTGGTCTAATTATGAAGTTAGGACACTTAAATCCACCCATAACACCAAAACAATGTGTTAAGTCAAACTACAAGTTTCACTTGTGAACTTATTTCTCTCCAATTACTGCTACAGCTTAATCAGTTGATGCATGTTAATAGAAACTGCTCCTGGTCATAGATGTCCTCATAATTGCTACTTCTGATAGCCTCAGAAAAGTATGTTGGCTGTAATTGGACAGGGGGGAAAAAAAAAAAGGTAAAACAACTACAGATTGGTATCTTGGCTTGCACAGATGTAAAGAATGACTCCCACCTTGAATATAAATACAAAGCATAGTCAGAAACAGCTTCTGGTACACCATAGCTGTGGAAGAGAAAATTACTCAAATATTAGTTGGCTTGTATGGTAGTTGCCATCCAGAAACTGCTGGGTTTACTTTTAGGCAGTAACATCTGCTGACTTGATGCCATAATATCAGAGCGTATTTCAAGTTTAAGCTTCTTTTAATGCATGTCGTACTTAAAGCTTGTGTTAATCATATAAAGACTGTAGGTAGACATTGCATAGCCTTTTAGTATGAACTCAAAAAGTTGGACTGTATTAAAAAAGTCAGAATCAAGCTTCACACTGTAGTAGAGCTGAAAACACCTGATATGAAATATTTAAAGTGTGGAACACAGTCTTCAACGCTGGGCTATAAAACTTTAATTTTGTGAGTAGCTATTTCTCCAATTCGATGTTTTTAATTCTACAAATCCATGTTTATTAGCTTTCAAGGTTTAAACAGTGTTACTGAGTCTATTGAAAGTAAATAATACTAACTTCTGATAAATAGAGGTACTATGATTTATTTTCTATTTCTGTGTTCAAGATAAAGGCAAAAGAAAGAACAAATAAAAGGAATTGATTAGCACAGCTCTCTCTTATAATACTTGTAAAATCACATAAGGTACTTTGTTATTTATTCTGTACGCCACAAGAAACAGATCAAATTGGTCTGGAATGTGATGATTTTTTTTTTTTAACAATGTTATATTTAGGATACATTGAGAGAAACTGTAGCATCTTTAATCCCATAGATTCTTATTTTTACAGTTTTCAATGCTAATGCCCAAATTAAATCTCTTTCACTCTGGGATCTTCACAGATATTTTGCAACAACTGTTCTTAGTCCAAAATCCAAATCTGGTGGAAACTCAGCAGCCAAACTATGGTCCCATTATAAAAAATTCAAATTTCTCACTTCTGTAGTGAAAGTGTTCCAGTGTTATGCATAATTTTATACAGTTGCAGTGGGAGCGAGCATTGTCTTTAACTTCATGACCTCTCAAAATCCGTGGTAAATTTTTCATCTTTTCAGGGTTTTTTTGGACAGTAAGAACATGGTCTTAAACAATCCATTAGATAAACTCATTGCAACAAAGTAGTTTGGCACATGAAATACTATAGATAATTTAGTAAAGTTTTGTTAGATTTTCACCTTTGGATTTTTAAACAATGAATGTTGTTAGCTTTGGTAAATCACAACAGCTTTGTTTTGGCAGTAGCTGCTGCAGACTCGTAAATCCAGGTTATTTTATCTAACAGTGTTTTGATTAAATTTATTCCTCTCCATCTAACTTAATTTTTTTATGTAATGAAGTTTCCAAGCCATGAAGGAAAGGAAATTCACTGTAAATCCAGACTCTTTTTTGCTAGGAAAGAAATTCAGTATATGTTTGCTTCAGAGCTCCCATTTAATATCTATGACATATCCTACTTTTGAACCATGAATTTTCTTTTCTCAGAAACAAACTCAGAAGTTATGCTCTCCTCTACAGTCTACAGGCAGGTTCATACCTACACATAAGGAAAATGTATTTTTTAAACTTCTGTAATTGTCTCCTACTAATATCTGCTTGTAAATGTTCTTACACTGCACAGTATGTGGGCTGCAAATAAAGCAGTCAGGTTTTGACACCTTATGTTTGTTAAGTCTTTGTGATTCCTGACTAACAGTGATCACACATCCAAAAAAAAAATATTTTGCACACTTTAGTGTTTGTGCTCTGAGCCACATAATTTCAAACATACCCTATGTTAATTTTAAACTGTAAGAAATAAGACATTATTGAATGAGACCATGTTGGAGTTGGAGACCATGGATAATTTTACATCTTACTCATCATCTTTAAGGGATAATTTGATATCAGAATGGAGTCTTTAAAATTGCTTCTTCTCTAGGTATGTGTGTGTGTAGAAATACCAGCCCTTAAGCAGGCAGGGACACATGTGATGCATATTCAGCCACATTGGCCAGGAGAAGGGCAATGAGGGAATTGGTATTGAGGGAAATAAAAAAGAGTCACAGAATCTAGCTGAGTGATAATGGTGGATGCATTCAGCTATTCAAAAATTTCACACCTTGAAAGGATTTCAATGAACAATTCTTGATACTTAGAACATTTGTTTTAAGGATTTTGGCACACAGAAATGGTGGGTCTGTTTTCTACCTTCATCTTTCATATTACAAAAGATGTTGGTTCAAAAATAGTTACAGTTGAGCCTCTAATATAATTTTTTTCAATATCAGGGTGTAGGTAGAATTATTCACATCACAAACTGCCACTACTCCAAATGTGCTGGAATATCCTGATTAAAGGAAAGATCTGAATATAGCCCATACAGGGAAACCATAATCCATAGATTCATTAGCCAGTATTGGGAAACTGTAATCCATAAATTCATCATGAACTAATGACAACTGAATTACATCAGATGTGAACTTACTAAGAGTAGTAATGACTCTAAACAGTGACATTCCTGAGGTTATTTTGAAAATCCAATCTTGCAAAAAAACCCATAATTCCATCACAGTAAAGACAACACCATGTCTGCAAGATGGTAATTTGGAGAACTAAGAGCAAGACTGAAAAGGGTATTGGGTTATGTGTGGGGGGAAGAAAAGGCAGGCTATGGATTTGTAGTTAGAAATGAACTGCTCAGTTTACTGAATTTGAATGTAATAAAGACAGTTTATGTTAGTTTATGTTCTTTCTAATAGTCTAAACTGGCACTGAGGTTCTACAGTTGTTCACGGACACAAAATAACTGCACGTAAAACCTGAGATTTCAAAACAGGAGCTATCCAAACAAATGGATATATTTGTGACATATAGCTGATATATAACAAAAGAAAAAATATAAAGGAAGGGTTAAAAGGTGAAATACCCAGGTTGCTAAAAAATACACAATGTTTGAGTAAAATGGCAGGCAGAAACCTGCAGGATAACAATGATTACCTAAGAGAGAGAAATTTTCCTGATCTACAAAAATGTTGTGGAAACAGTTATTTTATAACTTTTCAAAATTATGTGGGTTTATATGTGCTATTTCAGTTAACATACACACAACATCATATAGCAAGTATGAAATGGCTTTAGACATGAATTGCAGACATGATTTGAAGTATAGGAATATTTCTTTCTAAGGAAAGATGAAAAAGACTGAAATCATTTTCTATATAATACCCTGGATATATTTTTACATGGGGACAAATCCATTTAGTAAAACTCATACAGATCAGGAAAACAGGCAAAAGGAAGCATGTTTGTCAGGTGCTGTGGATGTGTGGAACTCATTGTCACTAGTCTGCAGTCAACAGCAGACTAGAATTTTAAAATATGTAGGCATTTATATATAGTGACAGCATTACCTTTTAATTTCAGTTGCAATATTTATATGGAAGAGTGTATGGTACTTCAAGTCAATTTAGATGCCAATTGGTAATTTAGGAAGAAGAGTCTTCTACCTGCACATTATCTATGGTGCACAACAGGCCTTCTGGGTCTTTTTCCAGAGATATTTGTTGTTTTCTATAATCAGATAAAAATTGTTGAACAAACAGTCTTCTAAAGTTCTGTAGTAACAAGGACCCATACTCTCCTATATTTTTAATTAAATATACATTGTTCTGTTGTGGTTGAGTTTCTATAAAACCACATAATACTGCATAATGGAGCTCAAGGGCTTCTGCTAGCTGATCACTTCACACATTACACTTAGGTCTTCTCTGAAGAACCTGCTGCTTGCTTTCTTCAGATACAAAGTAGTAGACCTTGGAAAATGGTGGTTCTTATATAAACATTGGACTCAGAGTATTTGATCCGCTGAAAATGGCTGGGGCCTAGAACAGAGCCTAGAGATTTTAGCAGATTTTTCTCCCATTTCCCAGCAGTGTTAACCACTGTTGGAAGTCATCTAACCTGGAATGCCAAGCTCCAGAGGCACTCAAACCACCATGTCCATTCTGTGTCTCTGATCAGGATAGGTTGCCTGCAGCAGGAGAAATACCTTGTACTCCACACCTGTATTTTGTCCCTCAGTACACCTGCAAAGACATTGTGCACTAAAGAGGCAGCATTCTTGTGCATCTGTGTATGTATACAGGGGTATATACATGGTGCCAAAGAAACCAACACAATGAAATTCCTAGGCTTACCTCCAAGTTTCAAGGCTACAATTCTGATTTGGGAGATTCCTTGTGGCTTTGCAGTTACAAAATCAGTGGTAAAAGACTATACAATCACATCTGCATTCCAAGACAGAGATGAGTGTAAGACTATGAAAATCAAGTGGATTTTGAGGAAAGGCTGAAGAAGTGGGCAGCAGAGAGAGGGCTTAAACCTGGAAACAGCACAGTCATTCACCTGTTCTGAGTATTGCACTAACATACTCCAGATAATGGGGAGAGGGTGGAGGGAGAAATTGCTTAAAGTCGTTAAGCCAGAAAGCCTAATTTACCATAAATCTTACCAAGTTTATGCCACTCCTGATACAAAATTCACTCTAACTCTGGGAAGGCTCATAGTTGGGTTTTGGGTTTTTTTTCATGTTGGGGTGGATTTTTTTGAGCAATAATAGTCTTTGTAAGATGGCTGCAGTGTCAGCATTTATCTTGAAACTCTTGGATATTAGTTTTGACTGCAGTCACCTTTCTGACAAGTGTTATTGCGACTGTGTTTTATATCCCTGTTCAGGATGATTTCTAATGATAATGCTCTGTCTACCTCACTGCTTCACACTAAATTATAGATGCCACTATGACAGGACAAACTATATCCAAGTGCTAAACTCTACTCCCTTTGTGTGATGTCAGTGCCTTCACTACTTTGTGACTAGAATTAAAATCAGGATAGGAAGATATGCAAAACATTTCTGCTTAAAAATAATGTTCTGTCAGTTATTAAACAAGTGATATTTCATTTAATCAGCTCAAGGGGATTATTTTAAATGAAAAGGCAGAGAGTATGATTTTATTAACACATTCCTGCCCTAGAGTCCTACTGTAATAATTCTTTACTTGACTAAATTAAAAAGTTATAATTCAGTCCTTTCACAACAAAGACTTGCTGAGAGTTAAATTTCATTAGTTTTTTTCTATTTTGAGTTGCAGATGGAATAAAGGGAAGGAAGGCAACATGTATCCAGAAAAGTAAATATTACATTATGAATAAAAACAAACCAGAATGTTAGTGAAGTCTGTTACATTACCCAGTTTAAACTTGTTATTCAGATGCCTTCAGCATTAAAATCATGGGGTTTGTGCTATCTTTGTGCATATGTGCTTGCTAAAACAAAGGCTTTTATCAAATTTTTCTAGCAAATATCTAGCAAATTTTTTTCAGCCTTGGAAATGTGAGCTGAGGCAGACTAAACCTACTAGTCTTATCAGCCTGAAAGTTACTACAACTGTTGTGCTGAGTATAATACAAATAGTGCTCTATGAAGCATTTTGACCGACTGTTTTTAATTTAATTAGTAAATGGAAAATTATAAGGGGGATATGCAAAAGCCACTTAAATACACACATGTATATCTGGTCTAGTATGTACAAACATGCGTTCATACAATTCTGTTTGTGGAAGCAGATAAATAACAAGGGTATCTCTAGTGACTCCATAGTTAAGGCTCAGATTGGAAGGTGTACTTCCAATTTAAGGTAGGATAAAAAAAACCTTCTCGAACCTTCCTATTTAAGGTAGGATAAAAAAAAATTTCTGTGTATGTGACAATCCACATAAGACTTTTTTCCTTTTTCTTCTTATACAGTTCTAAGAAAATAGGGTTCTATAATTATCCTTAAAATTTCAGAGTTTGACATTGAATATTAAATCAACATCAATGAATTTTTAAATAATTTTTATGGTAAAAGTGTACACAATTCTCAAAGTGGATTCTTGTAATATTCTGTAGGCCCATTTTTGTAATGAGAGAATGAATGTGCTCACTTTCATCTTGTATATCTCAAATTCAAGACAGTTGACAAAATTCTGGTCTTGCTTATGGACCTAAATCTTAAGTAATTTAAATCTTAGGTGATATTCTGCATTTTCTCCCATGAAAACTGAAAGTAGAATTTAATCCCATTGCTATAAAAAGAAACTGAATATTATTCCTGAAAAGGTTAAGAATGTTCTATCTGATATCACTTCAGATTGAAAATTGTAAAATAAATAAGAAAACAAATGATAAATCAGACAAGTGAAAGCAAAGGGTAGGTAGCTAAATATTGTAAATAGACAGACCAAGTTATTTATAGATTCCTTCTCAGAGGATTACTTCATTTATCTTTGGTGAGAGACTTTCTCATTGCAAGAGGTATTTCACTAAAAAATTAATTGTTTATTAAGAATTAATTAAACAGGTTAACATGGGACTATCTGATCAGGGAATATCAGTCTCAATACTTTGAACTTGCAGGTGCTGCAGTGGTTGTAGTTAAGACATTATATTGGAGCTTTCCTTCATTGCAAAGCATTGTGTCAGGAAAATCTTTAATATAAAAATAAAAAGCAGTTCATGCATAAAGCATGACGCCCTGAAGCATATTAGATCTGTTTATCTCTCTGTTTAAAACGAACGGTACCTGGTATAGTTTACATAACAAGGCAGGGATCAGTTTGATAAAGCATTTATATCACCTGGGGAACACACTGGCTCATTTCCTCAACACCTTTCTGCATGACTTGTTCCCCAGCAAGTAAAATAGCAAACAAAGTTTTAATAGGTCAAGAGCAGAGAACCTGCTTGTGTTAAAGACATTTGCATTTGCCCTCTGACAAATAGCTCATATTTCAAGTCCAGGTCTCTGCAGCCAATCACTGAATGATAATTATTGATTCTATTTTTATGGACAAATCCTTAATTGCATTTAATCATTTGCAGCCTTAAAGATTTTTTTTTTAAGAGAAATGTAAGCTCAGTGCTTGTGTGGTATACATGAAATTATCTGGGGGAACCAAATAAAGGACCGAGATGGGCTCTTGCCCCCAGATACAGTGACAAAGCTCTAGTGACCTCATTAGAAACAAGATTTTACCTCACAACATTAACATTTTTGGCAAATACAATGGTATAAATCTGTGAGTTAACATTTGAAAACACTTTTTTAAACAAATGAATTTCAATTTAGTTTGCAATTAAAATCTGTTGTTAGACTAACAGATTTTTTTTGTCACTCTTCCATTTTGTTTAATGTAATCCAGGATATGAGTCACTTTTGCTTGTTGTTTCTATATGTGGAGCAAATACTGTAGCTGCTGTTTCTGTTATAGCACATCTGCTCTGCTGAAAAACTGCAAAATGATAGATAAATACATGGTCAGGAAAAGAAATAGATGAATAACATTTTGTATTATTTTTTCAGTGAACAGTAATCATCACTAAATTTCTTTGCAGTTCAAAGGCTATTTTTGTTAAGCGGACATGGGGAGCTTCCATGCAAGCTATTGTAACATTTTCATTTTTTTTATTTTAAGTATCTAAAAGTATGTTTTCACCCAACTGGCATTTTCAGAACTGCATGGTAAAAGTAATACTGTGTTCTTCAGCTGTTCCATAATGAAGGAAAAAATTGTTCAGTAAAGAGAAGAATTTTTTTTCCTCTTCCTGAAAGTTCAACAGTGGGATACATCTTCCTTAGGGTGTAATTAATAACAATTTGCAATGCTTTTATTCACAGATGCAATTCAGAGTATCTGTTCTCTGTGTATATAATGTGCCAAAAAAACCCTGATTTCACTCAGAGGATATGTATCTATCATCCCAGTGGACATAAATCAATCATTGAGCCATAGGTAAATCGATTATGTATGGCAATAGGAAGGGAAAAGAAGCAGAAAAGAGAATCCACAAAAATTATTTTGCAAAGCTTGTCTTATGTTTTCATCAGAAACTAAACAACAAAATAATCTGACAAGGATAGATATCAAGTCATCTGGCAAATTCTTGCATTTACTTTTATCAAATAATGTAACACAGCCCATGACACTAAAAATAATTGTGTGTTGTCTAAGGACAAAACAGTAATACCATGGCTTTTCTTTGGACATATCCAACTCAGCAACTTTCCTGGTAGTTTCTGCATTTTCCTGATGGTATTCAATCACGTGAATGCATGAAGGCCCATGCACCATTCAGTCCTTCCTCCCCACAAACTGGACTTCCCTTCCAGGCACAGGGAGCCCAGGAGAGATGCTGAAATGGCAGCTCAGTAGTCTGTACAAAAGCAATGCCCATGTCTTTATACGCTGTAGTGAAGTTGTTATTTACAAAGTCTGGGGGCTTAGAAGCTTACATGTGCTTAGAAGGGTGTGGGTTTGGGCAGCTCTTGGCACTCTGAGGCGCTCTAGAGGAATCCAGGATTCTATACGTAGATTGCAGTTGGCTAGATGCTTGTCCTGTACACGTTGATTGTTGGGTTTTACTGCTGATTGCAAGAGTGTATGTGACTGCTGACTTCTAGTGGCTGGCCCGCAGATGACATCAATCCTGGAACTGCTGCCCATGTCAGGGATTCTCCTATGGCTCAGGTGTCCAGGGCTGTATGTGGCACTGGACCAGAAAGACCTGGCCGTCTCCTCTAACACAATCCTCTACTAATCCATTTATATGCTTGAGGGTTGTCCATGGGACTGGGAAATTTTACAGACAGGCTAAGCTTAGGCTGAAAACAGGAGAGTAAAATTGTGTGCAATGCATGCTGCAATTATGTGATACAAAGCACACATGGGGAAAAAATGTCAACAAATAATTTTTTTTCTCATGTCACTTGCCCCCCTCTGCTGCTGTGCCTCAGGAGAATACAATATATTCCTCAAACACCTGCCCCAGTTGCCGTTAGGGTTTCTGCCCTGATTAAGACTTTTGTTTTTTCATGGTGTTATTCTTGTATGACCTAAATCTTCTTGTGCTCAATCCAAAGATCTTTGGCACTATGGAGGCTTTGTGAAAAAAGGCCCATCATCATTCATACAACTCAGCATAAACATAAAGAGTTGTATCATGAAATATGTCTTTAAAGGAACTTTTTAAGACAGATTACCTTATTATAATTACATTATTAGGAATCTATTTCTTTGCACTAGGTAGGGAGACTACACTGGCAAAGAAATATATAATGTAAGCCTCAAGTCATAACTCCTAAGTTCTTTTTAGTGTCCTAAATAAGTGACCTAATTTTCTGAAATGGTGAGAACCAGTTTTTCTCTCACATGATTTCCATGACAGCTTCCAAATGCAATTTTAAAGCTGACTTGCAGGATCAGGTCCTGCTTTTGTCAAGTGAGGTGATTTAAGGAATTCACCTGTGTATTCCTCTGAACCGCTCAGCTGTGAACTGTCAGAGTCGAATAAACTGGCCAAGATAGAATAGGATTTCTGCATTAAAACAAAAAAACAAAAAAAAAAAAAACAAACACCTGTACCAGTGCAATTTAGATCAGCAGAATACAGTTTGCCATATTAGAATTCAGTCATGAATCAGCCCCAGAAATACTGCTCTAAAAAAGAAAAAAACCACATACTGTTCATAACAATAAGTGGTTAGGGCTTCACTTTTACACCTCAGTGAAAGAAATGGTCTTCTAATTAAACAATTGTTCACAGAAATCACATTCTAAGAACTGAAGGAAAAGAAGTGGAAAACTCATGATTGTTGCCTTTTATATTTTAGTACTATGAACTGAAATATCATTTGTCACAAAACTAGTTTTTCTTTAGTTCAGCCCGCTGTTTATAGTAAAAGAAATCTACATATTAACATAAAGCTGAATCTAGTTTTAACTTCCTCTGATTCAATTGTATCAGCTTCAAACTTCCTTCGTATTCAATCAATGAACCTTCTTAAATATCTAGCTCCCCCATCAGCCCGTTCCTTTGCTTAGATAGCTGGTTATTATACCTGCAGTTGTGCCATTGGATCTAGGACTTCACAGCTCTCACGATCCACATGTGCTAATTCTAACTTTTTAGTGCTTGACCACAAAACTTACTCAACAGCTATAAAATCAAATCAAGCACAAAGCAAATGAAAATTTGGAGTGTACATTTTATTTATCTGCACAGTTTTCAAGTTTACTTACTGGTTTTCCAGTTTGCTCAGCAGCTCTGTTCTGCAGGAATCCTGCCTGCTGTTAGCTTTTGTTACTAAATCATATGGGCTGAATTTACCCGTGTTTTTTCTGTAGGGAAGAGAGACTATATATCAAGTGACTGCCATTCTTTGCATGAGGCTGTTCTGAGGTTATTCACTGAAAGCTTGTGTCTACTCTCTTTCTGATATCATAGTTTTTCACCCTAGATTCTAGACAAACAGTTGATTTTTCTCCTCAGAATATTTTAGTGGTGTTTAACTGCTTGCTACTGTAAATAGTTCTTGTGTTGACTAACTGTTGCATTTAATTTTCACTTCTGTCAAACAAGAATTGCATTTTGGCACCCACATGTAGTCTGGTATATTCCAACACTAGATGCATGTAGACTTCAGGAAGGAGCACTTACATTTTTTAGGTTGTTCTGAGACAGGACATAAGAAGAATAGTGATTGGATTTGGTATGTGGCTTGTCCTAAAAGTTTCAAAATAGAAGGTGAGAGCAAGCTCCACTTCTAAAGCCCTCTTATAGTAACAGTCTGTCATGGTTCTTCTTTAACATACCACCTTACTCAGATGCTCATTCAAATCAGATCATTTAGGCAAAGTTAGGCTTCCTCTGAGAAGAGGGATCTGTATTTCCATACTCACTATGGGCCACAGCTTCTCTGTGGCTCCTCAAGTCTGGGATCCTCCTTTGAAGTCTGGTCAAGGAGGTGAAAGCATAACCCCAGGAACATGAATGGTGCCAATGTTACAGGAGTAAGGTATCATTGATGCAGCTAAAGCCCCCTAATTTTCCTTTATATATACATGTCATATCTTACTTCCCAAGTCACTTGTGCTGGTGTGTAGGGGTTGAGCAGCCATTTTGACATTGTGCTATACAAGTAAAAAGAGCATTGTATTCAAGCTCTTTGTCACTTACAATGCTGTGGCATTTATGCCATAAATTCCTAGCATATGAAGTCTCTTTTGTGAGCAATGTAGTCCAAGGATATGGACTTCAATATTTCTGTAGGCATCAGTATGCTCATCATGGGAGGTCCTATATAAATTAATCAGCAATATTGCTAATGTCAGTTTTCATGAACACATCTCTATGTTGTATAACTATCAGCTGATCCATTTTGCATGAGTCACTTATCTTCTAACAAGTCACTTTATGGTTGATGATTTTGCATCAAAAGTTAATCATTGTCTCATGGCTGCCAGTGTTCCATGAAGTGGACCTTCCTGGAGCACGTTCAGGGGCTCCCAATGGATGTGGCTCTTAGGGCACTCAAAGTATAGCTAGCAAAGGAAAAACAAATGAGCATTGCTTACATGTTCAGCATTACCTTTAGGAGGCCTACAGAGACTTTGGTCTCTGTTTACACTAATCTTACGTTAGTGACTGTCATATTACATTAGCAAATTTAATCTTTGTTAATGTGATAGAAAGTTGCTAATACAATGAGACTCATTATATTAACAACTTTTGCATCATGTTAGCAAAAGCAAAATTTGCTAACAGAATGCAAAAATTACCAATATGATGAGGTAATCATTATCATTATTCTAACACCTGATTATATTAAGCAGTTACTAACATTTTGTATATGAAGTCACTATTTGCACTGTGCTGGGATTTTCTAGGGCTATCTGGAGTGCCTAAGTAGAAAAAAAACCAAATATTTTTTACAAAATCTTTTTGGAGATAACACTTTTCTTTTGTATTTTGATAAAAATGTTAATTAATGAAATTCACTCTGAAATTAAATTTTTTGACCTAGAAAACTCTTTTTCCATAGACCAGTAAGCCATTTAATGATCTATGTTGTGACTAAGGCAGTCAGAGAGTACAAAGAGAGCATGGATCACTGTAGGTCTTATATCACCTTTTGTCTTTGAAAATCAATTTCATATAACAAGTTATATTTTACAGTATATAAGAATTTATGTAATATTTCATTAAAACATGTTAATTCACTGTTACAATTTGTATTTTTTGTAGCAAGACATACATGTATTGTAGAATATATTTACATATAAGATTCATGGTCTTCCCCAATTACCTCATAATTGTTCATTAAAAATGTACTAGGATTAAATTAAATTCTTATAATAATATTTTTTAATGTTCAGGGTATAATCTGATGGCAAAACTCTTTGCAATATGTAATATGCTACATCTCTATTCTAATTTCTTGGAAAACAGTCTTATAATTATTATTCTCTACAAAGCCTTCATTCTTAAACAAGCTATGTAATAACAATCTTTTATCTTTAAAGTTCATCTGTAGTGATTAAAGAAATCAGTTTAAGCATAGATTCTTCATAAAGAAATCTTATAATGGCAGTGGGTAAGCTTTGCACACTGCTTTTTCCTCATGTAAGTAGTAGAGTGGGGAAAATGTAGAGAACACGTTGAATATAAAAATGTATATGCAGCAAAGGCAGGCATCTTAGGCCAGCTGGAGGATTGAATTTCTCACTTCTGAAGAAATCATCATAGGACCATAGAATAGGCTGGGTTGGAAGCGATCTTAAAAATAATCTAGTTCCAATCCCACTGCCATGGACAGGGACACCTTTGACTACACCATGTTGCTCACAGCCCTATCCAACTTGACCTGAAAAACTTTCAGAGAGGGAGCATCCACAACTTCTCTGGGCAACCTGTTCCTCACTGTTCTCATAGTAAAGAATCTCTTCCTCTTATCTAAACTAAATATACTGTCAAATTTAGAGGGAATGATGGTAGGAGGAAGCCTGTCAAAGGCTTTACAGAAGTCCAGATAAATGACATCTGTAGCCCTTCCCCTGTCCACTGACAGAGTCACCGCACCACAGAAAGCCACAGGGTTGGTCAGGCAGGGCTTGCCCTGGATGAAGCCATGCTGGCTGTCCCAAACCACCTCCCTGTCCTCCATGTGCCTTAGCACAGCTTCTAGGAGGATCTGTTCTGTGACCTTCCCAGGCTCAGATGTGAGCCTGACTGGGCAGTAGTTCCCAGGGTCTACCCTTTTTAGAGGGGTTCAATATTTCCCTTTTTCCAGTCACCTGGGACTTTACCTGAATGCCATGACTTTTCAAATCTCTTCAAGAGTGGCTTGGTAACTATATCACCAATTTCATCACGACTGTGAAATGTGTCTCATTGCATCTAATACACTTACCTATGTTCAGGTTCATGGTCATGAACCTGATCTTTACTTAAAATGAGGGGGACTTTGCTCCCCCAGGATCCATCCTGCTGTCCATCCACTCAATAGGTGTGGGAAGTGAGGTTGCCCTTGAAGATGGACAAAAATGATGTTGAGTACCTCAGCCTTCTCCTCATCTATTCTTACCAGTTTTCCAGCATTCTTTATTGGGGTAGTACACCTTCTTTGACCTTCATTTTTTGGTTAATGCACCTGTAGAAGCTTTACCAAGATGGTCACTGAATGTTAAGTCCATTCAAGGACTTCAGCTGTAATGACTTCAGCTCTAAGTATTTAAATTTTTCAATACTCAAAGAGAAGCACTAGCAAGAGGTTCACTGCAGTTCTCCTTAGCTTCAGAATTTACTCCAACCTTAATACAAATCAGCTTTTTGTTACTGTTTATAATTTCTAGAGAAAGGTCATAAGAATGCTCCTATTCAAAGCCATCAAATGAAGAAAAGAGAAGACCATGTAGTTACATATTGTTTCTGGAGGGACTCTTTTTTTTTTTCTCTATGCTACTGGATATTTAGAAACTACAGGAGAATTATAAACCATGGGGAGTGGGGGATGAGTAAACAAGAGAAGCATTTCCTGCTACAGATCTTTAGATGGAAGAGGAATTTCATAGTAACACAGGAACTTATATAAGGGAATGTTGAATATTTATCTAGCTCACTATATTATCATTTAGAGTAGCTGGCACTAAATACTTCCTAATCACATGTAAAATCTTCAGTATGGTAACTGCCCCATATAAGTTGAATTAGAACACTTGATATCTCATGTAAATTTTATTATGTGTAGTATAGCATGGTTATTCTAGTTAGCCTCAGAGATATTTAGTCCTTCTTTTGAAATAGGTAGATATATAGATAATTTATAGATTATATGTAATCTATAATATATAGATTACATGCTGTGTGGTGAAAATTATTTATTTCAATAATTTTGTGTTTATCAGTTCAAAATGTGTTTTCCCTTCAATTTATTGAAAATATCCTGTTCTTATTCTTTTATGTATCATTGATTATTTTATGTAACTCTTGTCACATTTATCTGCTCTCAAAGTGACATATTTATAATCCCATCAATCTCTCTTCAGATGTCCTTCTACTTAAGTTTTTCTGTTTCCATTATTCTCTTTTTTAATAACGTATGACTAGAACTAAACACAATACCAAATTTAAAGCCTGGTCCATAAAGTTACATAATGGAAAAGTAATCTTTTCATTATAAATTTATTAATTTTAGATTATTTTTATTGTCTTCTAACATCTAAGTCTTTAGCTATAACAGTCTCCATACAGAGCAGGTGCTTTCACTGAGATATTTCTATTTCCTTTTATTCCCTTGTTAAAATTATTTAAAGCTCCTGAATATGGAGGACTTCCTGTTTCTTCAAAAGTGTGCTACATCTTGCCCTTGTTTGCATGAAATTTCATCTGTTGCTCTGCTGTTCAGTTGTCTGCTCTGACTTCTGTTCAGGTCCTTCTCATGTTCCTCCTGATCTTCTTTTGATGTAATATCTGCATTTTTATGTGTTTTGCCCACTGAAGTAAAGCACACAGCAGATGGGAAGTCTGCAGGTACTTCCCGCTGAATTATTTAGGTTAGATATGCATTTAGCATGAAGGGCTAAAATGTTGAAACTATCCCATAAGAAGAAAGATTAATAACCCAGGTAGACCAAAACCAGATTCCTATGCCTCACTCTTTCCCCCTTTTTCCAGTACTGCATCTGAGGTAGAACACCTATAATTTCTGAGAGAAGCTTTTATTTGCTTATAAGGGTATGGTGTCCTGTAAGTCAAATGGGAATGTCCTAACAGCTAACAATAGAAGGGAAAAGAAAGGATATAAAAACTAGAAGTGAAATGAAAATGTAACCTGGTACCACAGATGGAAAACAAGCATTTGTGTGAGCCATGACTCACGTACCTTTCCTTTGGGCTTAGTCTCAAAGTGAAACATTTCATTGTGGAAGTATTTTAGGTACTTCCCTAAACACAAAGAAGTATGCAAAGATGGACATATTTATATGTGAACATAGAGTTAAAGGTCATATCCAGCTTCACTTAAAGTTTACCAATTATATATTACACATTTCTTTATAATTCCCTTTACATATCTTTATGAAATGCATATCTTTATCTATGGGAAGTACTGCATGTGAATATGCTTTTCAAATTTCAAATTGAAGTTATCTGCAGTGATGCTCCTCAAGGACAGAAGGGTTAGCTGGCACACGGGTGGGAGAAGAGCTGCTCATTAGGGAAGGTTTGTTACATGGTAACGTATAATTAAGGTAATGGTCACAGCTTGTGTGACAGCAAACACTCTGGCAGTTGTTTGATTGCTGTCTGGGTCAGGAGATCAGCGTTTTCTACAAGATGTATCTGCATTAGTGTGTTAGTGGACAGGTTAGAAAGCAAATTACAGCTGCCTTTCTTAGGCATATTGCTGTCAAGGCTCATTGTTTTGGGTTTTTACTGTACATCAGCAATAATATAGCTTCTGAAGACTGCATGTGACAGGTTAGGCATTTTATCCTTTGAGTAAACAGTAATCATGGTGTGAAGAAAGTGGGGCATTGGAGATTTTTCCCATTCTTTGAGATTTCCATTCTTCCTTTCTAGTTTGCTCCAAGGGCTCTTTGGGGATACATATATTAAGCCCTTTAAATAGTTCATAATAAATCTTTGTCTCGGGTTGATTCTGACAGTTTTTTAAAGAGTCTTTTAAGAGACAATCCTCAATCATTTACTAATCCATGGGGTGATCTTCAGACTTGGAGAAAAAAGAAACAGTTCAAGCTCCAGGATTGTGAAGATACAATGTAAAAAAAATTTAACTCAGAAAAACTCAGAAAATACTATACCGTGGAAATTTCACCAGCCATACCATGTTCTGATGGTGTCTAAAAGCTCATTCTTCAATTTACGCAGTTTGCAAACACTGAAGGAAGAAAAATGGATTACCAAAAAAAGGAATAACTATTTTTATTGATCACCTTATTGCTATTTATCATGGACCTGGCCTTGTTTTGTTCAAAGCTTGAATTGAAGGCGCATTATGGGAAAAAAAAAGTGATTGTTCCCATTGTTGAAAAATACAAAAAAATACCCCAGAATTCTGTCTGGTAAGTGTTTACTATTCAAGCCTTGTGATAAATATGCCAAAATATCTGCAGTGTGGGCTGATTTTTTAACATGCTGTTTCCTGTGTTGTATGACAGGTTCTGATTATGTCTGTCAAAAACCTTCTTAATTCCACAGTGCAAAATAAATAGATAAAGGCAGAAAATACAGTAAAAGTAAGATGTCCAGTCCACTTGACATTTGTTTTTACTAAATAATTTGAATGAATACTTTTCTAAGAATAATGCATGGCTGCAGCCCACAGAAACTACCCCTAGGGTTTTTTTCTTCAGCAGACTCAAGTCTGTCATATTTGGAGATACTTGTTCTCAACTCCTTTTGAATTTCAGTGGCATAGCACTTGTCATTATTTTCAGCTTTTTTATAAATTCTGCATAAGCAAAGAAATCTGTAAGTGCTAACTTATCTGTATAAGAATTCTCTTGGTGTACCTTAGGAATATTGTTGCCATATTTTAATTTAATATGCTACCCTGAGGAGAAAATACTGTAACAGGAACAAGGCAGCAGTTCTAATAAGGGACAAAGCTGTAGAGAAACCTGGGCAATTGGGTCTCTTACCTGTTCTTCAGCCAGGAATGTGAGTATTGGAGGTGAGGGCTGCTTCTGAGAGCACTACCAGCTGAGCAGCACGTCCCAACAGCATCAGCTAGCCACTATCCCAGCTGTGCTAGCAAATCCCTCAGAAGCTGCAGGATTAGCAGCCTGTCTGATTCATCTTATCCTGGGCCGGGTCATGGAGTGTCAATGTAACAGATGAGAAGGGACAATTGCGCAGAGAATCTTGTCATGATGGAAATGGTAACAGCATTCTGAAATACAGTTGGATGCACAGTGTAGAGGACATAAGTATTTTCATGTTTAAGTAATAGTTATATTTAAGGGATTTTAAAATGGTAATTGTTTGGCAAAGTATGAGAAAGGCTATATTTCTTCATTTTTTCCATTATTCTTTTTATTGAAAATTACCAGCATCAGTTAAACCTGGTTTTGACAGGGATAAGTAGATTCTGAGTATGTGAAAATACAATTTCTTACATTTTGTGTAAGAAAAAGTGTCACTTGACTGTATTCTGAAATATACTATTCTGAAGCCACGACATGGTGCTTAGCTCCATGCCTATTGCCACTGAATGTCCAGTGATGAAGTTATCTGTAAACAAAACATTAAACATATGCCAATTCTTCTAGAAAATTATACATATTTTCCCTTGACAACATATGGGGTGTAAATCCAACTTGCATGAGTTCTTATCATTGAACTAAATTAGCTAAAAATTTGTTTTATAAAGAAAATTATTTCTTGCCTTCCATGCTTCAAAATATTTATAGAGTAGTTATTTGCATTTGACACACAGTATGCATTCAGAAAAAGTTTTAACTTGGAAAGTAGAACAGTTTCATAGAGCCAACGTGATAGAAATCCAAAGAAGAGAATGGAAACCTCTTTGCAGTGTTAAGTAGTTGTTCACTGCTAGCAAAGATGAACCCAGATACTTGCCATGTTTGAAAAATGCAAGAGGTCAAATGCTGCCACAGTCCACACCCTTTTTTTTTCCCTTTTTCAGAGCATGAAGAGAAAATCGTGGCCCCCTCTGTTTATTGCTGCTGAGCCAGTAACTGTTCACCATTAGCAGATCAGTCTGTGTTTGCACATGTGCACTTGCCTGGTTTAAACATATGCCCAGTAGCTACATACTTTTCTAGGCAGTTTATTCAACAAGGTTACACAATTTGTGCAAAGTGATTTTTTTTGTCAGGATTCTATATGCATTGATGTAACAATCCAGTAGATACTAGCAACCAGTAACTGCCCCTTGGTTAGGCTGCATGGAAGATTCATGTATATAAAATAGTGTATTAAAGTAAACTTACAAAAGCAAAGAGCAATCATTGCAAATGTAATTTTTTTCTTCCTCTTTGGGATTCTAATTTTAAAAGCATTAAAGAAGACAGCTGCTCATGCTGTGATATGCGCTAAACAGCCTGAAGGATGGAAAAAAATATATTTGTAGCTCATAATAACTATTGACCTTTCTGATATACAGTGTTCTCTGTGTTAGCTATTCTGTTCTATCAACAGTGAAGATTGAACATGACTTTTTAATAGAAAACATGGGGTTTCAAGCTGCTTTCACAAAGGTGTTTATGTATTGTTATTTTGTATTGTAGTACAAAGACTAAGTCCTGATGCCCTTTGTCTGACATCATGTTTGTCATTAAAAAGCTCCACTGTTACTGACTGTTTCATATGAGGAATTGGCTCATAACCATTTTATAGTCGTGATAAAAGCATTGCTCCACTAGATCCAGAACACAGGTATTGAAAATAGAATCCCCCAAATATCCCAGCAGCACAAAAGGTATTTTCTGAAGAAATAGATTCCTCAAGTGGCTATATTTTCAGGGAATTCCACTAAGACTTCAAACACTCACTTTTTGTATTCATACTGTTGTTCCTTGGCATACTCAGGCTGCTGCATAATGGCTTTTGCTGGATGTCATGTGCTCCCAAAGAGTATCTTTATGATGCTGCTTTTTTTCTCTTGAACTTTGCTACTGCTTAGTTGCTTAGTACAGACACATCCACTGGTAGCAGCTTGACTGTGGCACTTGTGTATGTTTCCCTAGAGTGGGATATCCAAACATTGACTTTGCAGTGTGAGGTAACTCAGCTGCTCTCCTTTCCCTCAGGGAAAAGCTTCACCAAAAAAAGCACCTCCCCTTTGGCATATGAAAATCTGGAAAGCAACCTCTTTATTGTGATTTTTAAGCCCAAGCAGGCTGGCAATGTTAAGCAACATCAGAAGGGACTTTTTAATGTTTGTTGGAGGTGTTTTTATGCCATGTGCTGGGAAGGAACTTTAGTGGGCCATTATTGGCAGCTCTAAGCCACAGTTATTTTCACAGCTACACTCTGTAGTGTCAGTTAATGATTCACAAGTTACTAGGCAAGAGCAGAAAACTAGCAAGAAAGAAAAAATACCCTGGGTTTTCTAGTGCAAGAAAGAGGGGGAACAACATCAGCATTTAATGGCAGTTTTGTGCTGAAACAAAATGCTTAAAATTGTTTATAAGAAGCTTCTCAGCAAGGATAATGATCATTTAAATTGTGGAAACCAGCCACATCTCAAAGGAGATTAAACATCTAGTCCTCTATTCCTCACAGGACCATAAAGCCCTTGGGGAATTCAGTGAAGTTTTTGCCCTCAAAACTAGTCAGTGTCTTTTTTTCCTTTGTTGTTTTCTCATTTCCCAGTTTCTTTTCTCCATAAACATTCCTTAACAGAGGAGAGATGTACTCTTGTTTATGATACTACACTTTCCTAATATCAGGACCTCTGCTATCCATTGGGTGTGTCCTGTTTCAAACGTTTTTAGGATTACTGAAAAGTGAGTAAACAGAAAGGAAATGCTACCACTGTGCTAATTATCTTAGGGACTTTCACCGCACCTGGAAAACATAGGAGTGTTACTGACATCATATGAAACCTCATATAACACCAGGTCAGGTCAGATTATTTATTCCATTGCTTAAAATAAATTAACCTTAGATGTAAAAGTGTAGAGGGAAGTTTGAGCTTCATACGCAGGATGGTTTATTTACCACTCACTCTTAAGACCATAGCAGCTCTTCAAGAGTTGTTCTGGTCTATTGGATGAGTATGGGTACATTTGTGAGTGTTTAGATATTGAATTGAAGCCCAGTAGACTGTAACATTTTCAAACACTTTTCAGAGTTAAGTTTCCTATCATGATTAGCTCCATTGATAACAAATCTTTATCATGTTGTTTTCAAGCAAACAAAAAAAAAAACCAGTGGCTTTCACAGATCACTGACATACCAAAATTTGTTGTAAAATCTGTCTTTCAATGTCATAGTGTAACAAAAATTTTATTCATTGTTTCATCCTGGCAATACTTAATTTATAGCTCTGTCCTGGCTCTTAACTCATTCTTTATTTTACCAGATATGTAAAGATTTCTGTGGGATAAACTTTACATGGGAAGGAAATTGCATGTGCTGGGTATTAATAGCCTGATAAGACATTTCTAGACTGGAAGAAGAAGAAATAGAAGGAGATAAACAAGAAGGAAAGCTTTGAGGCATTAAAAATACTATTACTTGACCCTATTCTGGGCTGCATCCAAAGCAGCATGGCCAGCAGAATGAGGGAGGGGATTCTCTCCCTCTACTCCAATCCCCTGAGAGCCCACCTGCAGGGCTGCATCCAGCTCTAGGGTCCCAGCAGAGGAAGGACATAGACCTATATGGGAGACAGTCCAGAAGAGGGACACAAGATGATTAGAGGGATGGAATGCCTCTCATACTAGGAAAGGCTGAGAGAATTAAATTGTTCAGTCTGAAGAAGAGAAGGCTCTGGGGACAACTTAGAGCAGCCTTCCAGTCACTAAAGAGAGCTACAAGAAAGCTGGAGAGGGAATTTTTACAAGGGCATGTAGTAACAAGACAAGGGGGTGTGGTCATAAACTGAAGGAGATTTGGTTTCAATTAGATATGAGGAAAAATTCTTTACTATGAGAAGGGTGGACACTGTGTTTGCCCAAAAAGTTGTGAATGCTACATCTCTGGGAAGTGTTCAGGCCATGTTGGATGGGCTCTGAGCAACCTGGCTAGTGGAGGGGGGTGGGAACTAGACAATCTTTAAGGTCCCTTCTGACCCAAACCATTTTATGATTCTGTGATTCTGTGATTATTAGTCCAAGAAGGGTAGTTCAGAGTACTTTGGTCCTGCAAGGGTAATAGAACATTCAAAAATGTCTCTGATAATACTAAATGCCTGCCTCTGAGTTTTTACTTCAGTTTCTCCTCCATTAAGTTTAGTCAGTACCTGGGCATAGTTGAATTAAAAAGCAAACAAGGTCAGCTCATTATATGTAATATTGCAGGATAACTTTCCAAAGCATGGTTTATTTCTCTGCAGATCCAGCCATTTTTATGCCCAAACTATAGTATGCAAGTAGATCAGATATTAAGCATGTTCTCTCACTTCCTTGGCTGTTGTATCTAAATTCACTGCTACTTCACTGAGTTGTTTTTTGCTTGAATGCATGGACTTGCATCACATTAAAAAAACTTGGATACATCTGAGTTAGTCTCTTGTTCTCCCAGTTTCAAACAAACATCTAAGCTTAACAGCGTGCACTGTTACATGTGGACCATAGGGCAGTAATTCTAAAAATATTCATATCTCTAGATGTAAATATAAATAGCATATCCTTTAAAAATTGTGAAGGAAATGAAATAAATATATTACATGCAATGCTTCAATGTCAAATTGTTAGCAAAAAATAAAGGATTTTGCATAAGACAGTCTAGGCCATACCATCAGTTGTTGGATCTGGAAAATTTGGAGAGATAAGAGTAGGGGAAAAAAAAATGAATAAAAAACCATTAAAAGATCTAGCTTTCAACAGAAGTCTGATAGCATTTAGAGTTTATATGCCTTTGAATTTCTAATAGGCCTATAGGTCTGAAAACTGTATTGTCTTAATCTTGGAGGTAGGGAGACAAAAAAGAGCAGTTTATTATCTTGTCTGAAAACATTACCTAGACATAAATTCCGTATAAGAAGCCATCTTTCTTTCCATTTTTTTTTAAAGCGCTGTCCTGAATCTTACCCCTTTTGAGTGATGCCTTATCCAGCTTCCAGTATTATTCCCCCCACATAAAGGAAAGAATGGAACTAAGTCACCTAAAATTCCAGTCCAATTCTTGACTTCTTCAGTTTTACAGCAAATCGCAAAACAGAAATTTCATGAGTTTTACCCAGTCGCCTAAAAGTACCGTGAATTTCAGATCCAAATCTGGTTATTCAGGAATTCAAGTTCCTGTTTATAACTGGGACAATTTACAGCAAAAATGTTATTCCTCTTTTTAGAAACAGTATTGTTTTGGAAGAGTGAATGAGCCTTTGCCACCCAAAATGTTAAATAAGTCGTTCATATAGTCTTTGATTTCGCAGGGTGCTGAGCACACTGGTGAGACCAAGGGAGCACCTGTAGAATCTGCTATTTAGTTGTTTACTCTGTGCTCTTTAGTTGGTCTCCAGAGAGCCTCCCAGTGTCCATAAATAGGCCAAAGTGGTTCATCCAAGTAGTCCAGGAATCTTCAGCAGTTTCCTAGAACAAATTTTAGCTTCCACTATTTGCCCATGCTCAGCCTGTGATCAGCCTGAACCCACTTCACTTAAAACCATTCATTTGCACAATTGCTAAGTATAGCGACTTGCACTTATTGGAGATAAATTGTCTTAACTTACAGCTTTTGTCTTTCATTTGTTGGGTGAGTAGTTGTGAAAATCTATCCTTTAGTTTATAAAATGATCAAATTTGATCTGTAAGATACTGAGAGAGAATGATCTTGGCAAATAGTGTTTTTTTGAGAGTCACTTTTCTGATTAAAGGCAGTTAATTACTCAGGGTTAAATTTTCTTAGTCTTTTAATGCCTGATTACAGACAATAAACTGCACAGAAGAAAGAGAAACATTTATAAGCTGCATCTAGTCCAACTGAAAATTATAGATTTATATTACCTATATATCCATCTGAATATAATGATTCTCAGTTCCCTATGCAAAGGTTTGTAAGACTTTAAGAAAGTGTGAGGTTTGCAAGTGTAGAAGATAACAGGAAAAGAGCTTCATTTTTCTGACTGTTTTCTATGTTCGCTTTTTTTGTTTCTCTTTTAAGAGCTGGTGTTTGAGAATGTCTTTTTAAAAATGTATGGACATATGTTTTCTAGGAAGTGAAATGAAAGCCCGGTGAAACCTTCCTAAAATGCTACAAAATCCAGAAAATCCTTTATGTTAAACCATAAGGTACTTTTTTTCCCACCAATCTCAAATTCCTTGTTGGTTTTTTTGTTTTCCCTCTATAACTGCCTTTCTTCCTAAGAATGAGAAGCCTATCTTTTCTCCATTTGGCATGCAAAAATGCATTTTTCTCCTCTCAATTATTTTTAATGCTTGTCAAGAAAAAAGCCCAGAAGTTGGTGAACATTATTCAGCCTACTGTAGCAGCTTTTTGTTATTTAAGACATAAATCAAATGTGGAATTTATTTTTTTCCTGGGGGAAAAATTGTTTATCTAAATTTGAATGTGCTTGTGAATCACTCATAGGGACAGTACTTGTGCTGTTGCTGTGTAGGAGCAATTATTTGCATTGGTTTACATTGTTTTGCTCTATAGCATTAAAGTAGTCAGACTGCACACAGGTGTACAGTACCTCTGCAGATCCCTGCAGGATGAGAGCCATGGACCTCAGTCCTCCAGACAGCTATGGACATGTTTCTGTGCCATCAGAAGAATCAGAAGAACTCTTCCAGCACACGAAGTTAAATGATGCATGACTGGATTGTGGGGTCCGGGACCGAGATCATTCCCAAAGCAGAGCCCATTGAGGGATCAGAGATGCAGGGTTTGTTCACAAAGAAATGCTTAGAATCACAGAAGTTCACAGAATCACAGAATATTCTGAATTGGAAGGGACCCACAAGGATCATCAAGTCCAGCTCCTTAGTGAATGGCCCATACATGGATCAAACCCACAACCTTGGCATTACTAGCACCATGGTCTGACCAACAGAGCTAATCTCAGTAAGTTAAGAAGACAACAAAACAGTTTTGTGAATTGGGTGCTCTTTCATAATATCTTCCCATTTGCCTCTGTGGCTCTTACTTGAGCTTTTTAACATTTGTGACACTTCCATATGAGTACAGTAGATTGCAGCTTCGTTCCCTTTGAAATGGAAAATGCATTCCTTGTGTCTAGAAATCTCATCCTGCATTATCAGCTTTGGGAGCAGAAAGAGAAGACATTTATTCCTTTAGTAGTATCTGCTGAAGTTGTTTAAGGGCACACAAAGGCAAGTGCTTTCCCAACAGAGTACACAATTACCTGCTTTGCAAAGACAACCCAGACTTATTTTTTATACTTCTAAGTCTGACAGTGTAAAATACTTTAATTTACATGCAGTAAGCATTGACTTTTATCACATAATTAGCATTCTAAACTCACAGTTTCAGAAGTATATAACTCAACAATAGGTTTAAACTCAGTAAATTGAAGCCAGAAGCCTTATTTTTCAGTGTAAAAAGACACCTTTTTTTCTACAGTATCAAGCCAAGTGGACCTTGTTTATTTCAGGCTTATTTAAAGGTTTTAGATTATATTTTTTTAAAAAATTAAAAATTGATTGCTAGTGTTTCATTCTGGCATTCCTCAGATTGCAAGTCTGCTTTCACATAATTGAAAAAAAATTGAAAAGGTTCAGTTATAAGTGTTTAACACCAACTCCTGAGAACTCATAATGGACCATATTCCAAATTTTCCTGTGCAAATCTCACTGACATCGATGGAGCTGTTCTGTGCACATCCTGTGCATAATCACCATCAGCACTGTTACAGTACCTGCCGTGGGTGGGTGCAACTCTGAATGCAGATTTGTGCTATCAGCCCTAATGGTTCTCTACTGAGAGAAATTCAAAATGCTGTTCATAAGCTGTTCTGGGCTTTTCTGTAACCAATCCCATCTCACACATACACTCTCAGATACTTTTTGTTAAAGAAAATCAAACACTTCAGAATACATATTTGTATGACAGTCTGTTGGATAAAATATGTTCACTTTGTAATATTCTCTTAGAGGTGTAGGTTTGTACATAGTATAATAACAGCAAAATTATGTTAATCTGATGATATATGATTAAATGAGCCTAAAAAATGTCAATGCCAAGTATCCTTTATGATATGTCAGTTGTTATCCTTTCTTTCATTTAACTGTGTATGAAAGAGAAATTTTAATTTCCATTTTTTGGGAATGTTGTATGTATTACAGCCTGATCTGTTTTTGAGCAGAAGATACTGTGTGTTTAATTCTGTATGTTTAGGTAATTACCATTAGAACACAGGAGGACATATTGTACTTACTGCCTGTATTAGAGTATAATGTGCTGGACTACAACTACACTTGTTAAGCTGATTTTAGCATTTCTTCACACAGCAGGTAGCACCCATGCTGTGGCTTCTTAATGTACTCTTTAACTACTGCACTGTGCCATACAATAAAAATAATAATTAATTATGATCCTCACCTTACCAGCACTGCTGCTATCTGGGTGATTTTGCCTGCTGTTTCAGGGTTTCACTGTCCCACACCCTGAAAAATAGCTTTGCCTTCGGAGTTTTATTTCTTATGTGATATTGCTGAACAGAGCTGAATTTTTTGAGGACAGGTTTGTTGCATGGATTGTGATGGCTTCACATTTGTTCAGGTCTCCAAGGACCCACACCAATAAATGTGAAAGAGACAACAGCAGAATGGCATACTTTCCCATTTCCACCAGGATGAAAAAAATACTCTAAATTAAGTCTAACCTTAAATGTATAATCTGTCCTTGGGAGGGAAAAAAAAAGGATATAGCATCTTCAAGCTCTTGGCATCCCTTACGAGAAAAAATTGGTTCTAAGGGTCTCTGATCTTGTGTTTTAGTAAAATAGAACTGCACGGCTGACTGACAGTTCTGATCTAAAGCATTTACGTTTAAGTTTTGATCTCTCTGCTTTTGATTAAAACTAATGAGCTCATTTAATTCAAAATGGGAATCTCTGATAAGAGAAATAAGGTTGATGTGATTGGATTAGAGGGGCAAATTAAACTCTTAGAGCAGAAGTTTGTGCTTATACAGTGTATTAAAAAGCTGTTGGCGTATTATGGTGTGTTAGATGATGAGAAAAATTTCATAGTAATTCATATTTAATCAGAAGAAATGAAAGTACTAAATATAACATGGCTCTGCTTTTCCCTCGAGTGATAAAGAGCTGTACATTTAAAATGACATCAAATTCATGCTCTCTAAAACAAAAAAATCTTAAGAGACACACTAAAGAAAGGGGCACTGTTGTCAGTTATCACAACAGAGCTGAAATGTCACAAACACAAGACAAGTTGACCACATTAAATCAAGGACAATTCAATATAATCCTTAGCTCACAAACAAGTTTTTGCACTTTTGTTGACTACATAACAAATGTATTTTAAATACTTAAACACTTTCTACTAGTAGTTTGTATGGTTCGCCTAAACAATAGAAGTACAATTTCAAAATATTTCTTTTGTTCCTTTTCCTCACTGAGGAAATTTCAGTGAGGAATTCCTCACTGAAACTGAAATTTCTTCTATCTCAAATAATGCCTATTTATTGTATACTGCTCCAGAATTTTCCCATTAGCAGTATTTTGGGGATAAGTTGATTATAAGGACTAAAAAATAGGAATCATAAAGATTGTATAAAGAATAACTCAGTGCTGATGCTATTTTATCATGGTTTATATTGAGAGTCTTAAGTAATTTAAGTGGTTGCAGTTAAAGGAGGGAGAAGTGCAGGCGAGAGCTAAACTTAGGTGTGAGCAAGTAATATCCCTTCAGTTGGACTAGAAAGATGTTTCATTAATGACTAATTAATCACCAATAATTGATGATATGTTAACAGTTATAATAATATGTGTCATTTACTTGAGAATTCTTGCCTTCAGGTTGTTTAATGTTTTATTGATAATAAAGGCCCAAATTTAGCCTCAGTAATATGGAAGCCAAGGCACACAAAGTGAGACTCAGGTATCACTGCAGTTGAGGAGAGACTAGGGAATAAAAATCTGCAGAATGCGCAGCCTGTTTCAGGAGAGAATTGCTACCTAAGTGAGACTTTGCCTTTTACAAAATACTGACAAACAGGTTTTAAAACAATGTCATACACTCTAGTGACATACCCTCTAACTCCAGTCATAGCTAAATTGTGCAAGAAAGAGTTAATGAGACAAATCTCTGTTAAAAATTCTATGGGAAAAATAACTTGAAAATATACTGAGTATATGTATATTTTTGTAATTTCTTTTTTGCTAAATAAACATTTTCTAAATGAGGTAAATTGATTACAACACTCTTAGCATCCATCAGTCATTTATTTTTAGTGAGTTCAAGGATTGCACCTGAAAAATAGCTTAGAGGGGATGTATAAAATCTAAATTATGTGTATATGTATTTTTTCTATTCCCTAGTGGAATCTACAAACCCCAGTTTGCTAACCACTGACAACACTCTAGAGCGCTCTTTTTTCATCCGAATGAAATCTACACTGACCAAGCGAGGAGTGCACATCAAATCATCAGGATACAAGGTAAGGGTTGCACTGTAACATGAAATATTGACATCTTGAAATTATGTTCATTCATGTTCCAGGAATACCTTAATAGACAGAGAGAGGAGCTATTTCACATTTGCATATGTCTCATTCCTTTTGTTAAAGAATCATTAATACATATTTCCAGCCTGAGGTTTGGCTTTTGTACTGCACTTCCATTAAATTGATCATTGTTATGATAAATGTTGATGATAACAGCATGATAGCCTTCAAAAGAGCAACATTTCCAAAGTAAAGGTATCTTTTACCAAAGAAGGTGAGTCAGAGTAGCTTCACTTTTCCCACAGTGGAAAATTACTGCTCATTTTGTTAGACTGTTAGTAATTTTTGGTTTATGCTTTTCCCAGAGAGTTAGGATTTCTTCATGCAGGCAGCGTGCTATTTCATTTTGCTGCCATTCCAGCTGTAGGAAACAATGAGCCACATTGAGTACTTTTCCACCATTTTTCTTTCATTGTCTGTCTGAGGGGCATCTGCTGCTGGGGATCATATTTGCTGGATTTCAGAGTCTTTTAAGATATGAAAGTCTCTTGTTCCTTATCAGCAGTAATCTCATTTTTCTTCAGTCGTATATCGCTCATAGCGCCTTTAGCTATCACTGGCTTTGCAGTATACTAAAACTAGAAGGAATAGCACATTTTTAACATTGTCAACTTGTGGAATGAAATATGTCATCCATTAAGTTTTATACAAGATAAAAGAGTGGCGCAAAAAATTCTGAGAATGTGTGGGTATTTAAAGAAGTTGCTTGTCAATGTTCATTTAAAAGCTCTCACAACCATTTCGTTTCAGTTTTTAGAGGAAGATTTAGAGAAGCTTTAAAGTAAAGTTCCCCAACTCGCTTTCCCCAAAAAATTCTCTAAGAATATAGTATTGTGGTAGCTACCTGAGAAATAAAACTCTAGCAGAAATATCTTCTTTGCAAGCAAGTGACTGAGTCCTGCTCTTGGGTGGTTTCTGGGTCAAGATGATTAAAGTTCTTGCTAGTAGAAGTTTTAAGTCCAAAGCAATGGATTCTTAAGGCATCACAAGTTTTGATCTGTGTCCTATTTAATTGTCAATAGTTGAAAGAATGTACTGAGTACTTGCTCATGCTTACAAGTCTAGGAAGATACTAAGATCAGGAAGTGTATTGGCACTAAAGTGTCTTAGGAGGACGAAGGAGAATGAATAAATAAATAAATAAATAAATAGGCACATCATGGAGTCATAGAATGGTTTGGGTTGGAAGAGATCTTGTTTTTTCAGGTCATTGAAGTTAAACTAATTCTCATGATTAGGTATGGTCCACCAGGATTGGACAAAGTTAGATTGATAGAGAACTTACTTTGCTGGATATTTTTGATGCAATAATAATGGGTAAACATAGAGAATTTGTCTGTGGATTTTGTAGTCTCACTTTTTTTCCAGATGTAGGTAGGAGCAAAAGGAAGATGTGTGAATGACTCTGTCATTCTCTCTCTTGGACTCCTGATGATCTAATTTTAGTCCAACATCAGAATAGGACATATACGCTGGCTTCACAAGGTGGGGTTTTTACTCATTACAAAAAAATTTTTGAAATCCACAGTAGACCCTTGGCTCCAAACGCATGGTAATGTCTATCATGTAAATATGATTTAATTTCTCTTAGAATGTCTAATGCCTCATGGCAGTGTTTAAAACCATAACTGAGATTTCACAAGTACAACAAAATTAATTTTGAAAGATCTGATATCCTTTTTAGCCAGTTTTTCCTGAACACAATTAATAGATTAAAAGTATGAAAGACAACAAAACTGCCTGTAAATAAAACATTGGGGTTTTTCCAAATTTTTTCATGAGGCAAGTCAGCTTGAGTAAAATTGCATAAACAGTGTACAAGCCCTAGGCAGGTGTAAAAATAGATGTGCAGTTCCTCTGCTTTTTGATGTTTTTAAGGATTTTGTAACTGGCAGTATTTAGCTGAATTCAGCTGTGTCCAACAATATGAATTACACTCTTACAGTTTTTCAAAAGCTTGGTTATTGGCACTCTGTGTTCTATGGAAGTATCATTATCCATGGCCACAGCAAGCCCCAGAAAAATAGTACATTTATTTTAGAACATTTGGATCAAGTGAATATTCTTTTAACTGAGCTTTAAGAACTGCCATGTTTAAACATTTTTGTCAGTTGGTGTATCAGATAAGCATAATAAAACTCAACCGCTGTAGTAAATGTCACTTTTAGGAATCCTAGTAATTGATTTCTAAAAGTCCAGTACTAGAACAAACTTAAGGCCAAAATTAAAAAATATTCATGAGCCTTATGGATGTACATCTATAAAAAATTATCAACAGGGAAGAACAGTTGCATAACATTAACACAGATCATGGGAAAAGCTGGCTAAGTTCTGCATCAGAGATCCCTGGAAGTACTTCAGGATTTACTTAGGAAATACAGTGCCAGTGGGGATCATGGGCAGCAGACTTCCTGCAGGAAATCCTGGTGGAGCAAGCTGACTAAGGAGCCAGTGTCTCACACCTTCAGAATACAACAGAGCACTGAATTTCCCATCTGTAAAATGCAAGGGCTCTTGGCTAACACCTTCCCTTGAGCTCCTATGAAGGGATTCAGGGGTAACCCCCCTGAATCAGCATACAACCTTTCATCAGGAGCAGTGTGCTAGGAACTGCCTGTGGTATGAGTCAGATTTTTGCTCCTCAAAGTTTTCAGCTCCCCATGGATTCAAACCTCCAGCAATGACAAAATTCTTTCATCTTTGTGAAGTAGTTGTGTCTTGATCCAAACTCTTGCTGAGCTCAGAACCACATCATCATTTTGCCTTTGAGGACTGATGGTGTTTCCTGCAGACAGAAAATGATTGAGGTGGTCCACAAGGTGCTTAGTCAATTTTTAGAATGAGTGGTCCCTGCCTTAGGAAAATCACATAAAAGTGAAAACAGTCCAAGAATGAAATTGATTAATCATTCAGATTGAGCTAGTCAAAATTAATTTTCTGTCAAAAGAAATGTTGTAACAAAAAGCAGACTGATAAATTTAGACATATGTATGCCTCAATGAAACCCTGCTCTAGACAATTCTGACATGAGATGAACCTGTTTATAGTGCCTTCCTGGACTGATATAACTACTTCTGAATTACACGTAAAGATGGAGGTAATGGCCTTTTTCCATGAATTATATTACCTTAAAAGTGTAAGTGGAAAAGTGATTACATGATTATTCCTTCCTCTCTTTTTTTCCTTCCATTGTTCCCTAGCACTCTCCTTGAATTAGAATTTCCCATTCTTAATGGCCTTAGGCTCAGAGGTTTCCAGGAAAAGAGTTTACATACAGTACTAGAGAGTTATTAATTTTTCAGTTAATAAATATTAAATCTTTAAAAACAGTGAAATAAAATTTAGTCAACTGATAAAACACATGGAAAACAAATAAAAAGAAAAAACTTATAATTCCATTTACTGCAAAATTCAGAATGTATAACCATTGCAGCTGTTGTCTGAGACACATGCTGGTGAGACTTACTGTTTGTTCTCCCTTGAAAATGTAACTCATCTCTGTCACCCTGATTTTCTAAGACTTTTCTAAGCCTTCTGATGTTTGCATTCTTGTAACGAACTTTCTCACACACAGTTCTGTAAACAACCTATGTTTTGCATTCTTTCATGGAGGAGGAGAGAATTGATGGACTCTTGGTCTGTCCAGTGTCATTGGAGAGGTGGCACTGTCACCCTCCAATCCACTGTCACTTTTGGAAAACTATAAATGTTGAAGTCAGAAAATAAAGGTCCCTCTTTTTGTTCACCTGGAGAGCAGCAGTGTCCGTGTCGTCTTTTCGTGTCGTATTACGACACATCTCCCTTTTTTTTCAATATTTATTTTTTTCATCATTGAAATATGGTTTTGCATTTAATATTGATTTTATTTTCATTTTCCTCCCTTTGAGGGTGACAGTCCTGTCCACTTAAAAGTTTTCCCAACTTCAATTTCTCTACTGTCTGACTTACTCAATCATATGTCAAAGCTAATTTTAATTCAAAATTATTTTTTTCAGGTCCAGTGATACATTTTCTACTCCTCTACAGTATCCCACTATTGTTTTGTCATGTTTACTTGCCCATCAGATTGTGCTAGAAGTTTCTTTGTTCAAACTTTCATGACCTGATACTTCTCTCTTGAACAAAGCTTAACTAAGGGGATCAAGTAGTAGTCAAAGCATCAAACAGCATCAGAGTCAGTAGTTGCCAGCTGTTTCCAGCTCATCAACTCAAATTAAAACTTCTCTGAGACTGTACTCTCAGATTCAGTATTTAAAATCATAAAGTTAGAATTCTTTGAATGACAATTTTGAAGATGAAAATCTAAATTTTTTTGTTGAAACTTTATGCCTGTCATGGTTCTACTGTGAGTCTTTTTCATACTATTCCTTCCTTTATTCGTTTTTTGGGGTTTTTTTAAGAAGAACTTGAGGAGTTGGGCAAGATTTGCAAACCTTAGTTGAGAACTTGAAGTGCAGCCTTTGGCAGAATTTGGATTCATTATTCCAAGAGCGCAAGAGAGTCAAAAGCTGTGTTAGAAAGACAAAATTGCATTGGACTCATCTTGTGATACTGTTCTCTTAGTTCAATCCAAAACTGAAATTATTGTTTCTCATCCAAGTGAAAGATTCACCTGGAATTCAGAAACAAGATGTCCCTACTCCAAAATCAATTTAAGGACCCAATATATCATTGCAGGAGAAACCACCTTCCACTTCATGGGGACAGGAGGATAGGATGGAGGAGGAAAGAGAAGGCAAGGAATAGTCTCATGATTAGTACACTTTTAGGATGCGGCCTCTGTTAGAGACAGATTTCATTCCCTCTTCCCAATGAGGGACTTCACTTATCCCACTTAAAAGCTTAGCCTAAATTTTTGCCTCCTCTTCTAATATTTTTCTCCCTTGAAATCCTTTCTGTCAAGTATTTTACTCTGTCCCAGAAAGATATCCTTTCTCTGTAGAAAGAAAGAAAACTGCAGAATTTAGTACTTTATCACATGGTTACTGCCACACCTCTTTAATTGAGTGAAAAAGGAATAAGAAACCAACATGCATTGTGTGAAGAGTTTTCTAAATGTCAGCACATGGATTCCCCAGACTTTTCAGCACTGGGAAGACTTAAAGGTAATTTGTCAGTGAAAAAGAACTGATCGAGAATTCACCCATGTAAATCGATGACCTTTTTGTCAAAAGGAAGTCTCTTAGCTAGTAAAGATGCAGCATGACTTGAAAAAGAACAAAATACTAATGGGCCAATCTGAATCTCATGAAGTATCTACTTGTAGATATAAAGATATGGTTCAAGAAATAATGGTCTGCAACCAGATTAAGACTGGGTTTCATTCTGGGGCCTTGATATAGAACTGTGAGATTCTATTAGGACAGCTATCTGGAAAAGCTTGGTTCACCCTCAGCATCTAAATACATTAGTCAACTTTTTTAATGTGTTCAGTAGATATGGATTCCATCTTCTCAAAAAGAAAAAATCCGGGCTGAGCATCTTTTAAATGGTATTTATAGCACTGTTCTGCCATCTGGAAAAATTAATATATGTTAGGCATTCAATAGTAGCACTATTGAAATTAACCAGTTAGTGTTATGTAAAAGGCCTATTTAACAGCAATCTTCTGTACAAGAAAGATTCAAGCTTTGATCATGCCTCACAATGACTGCAGCTGTAGTATCCCTGACACTGTTATCAGGACCTGTTTCTCCTCAAATATTACCTTAAATGTTTAGATGGGTTCAGAGTTATGGTTTGCTCCAAACTGAGTAAAAGGGAAATAAATTCTGAGTTCTGGTAGGAAAGAAAATATAAAATTGAGTAAGCACAGATTGCTTTCTGTGAGACTTTTTTATTTTCATGAATTCTATTATCAAAGTATAAGGGATATAAAAAGATAATATTATCACCAAATTAGCAGTAATTGCCTTTGATTCTGGTTTTTAGGCAACATAATTCTTAAGCCTCCTTTTTTAAAAGTCAGTGTATGGCCAATATAACTTTGAGAGAAAACTGTGAGAACAAGTTTTAGTCTGATCCAGAATAAAATATTCAAAATGGACAGAGAGCAGTTTGAAACTAAATCTGTTGTTCTTTCAAGAACCAAGTGTTACTGAGTCATAGAGACAGAAAATATTTGATACACTTTCATAAGCAGCACTATTTATGTAGACATGTGAACTTGTAGTGCAGTGTGAGACCCATTGTGATGTTAATAGCAAAACTCAGTGAGTAGGATGAGAGCAATGAGATCTCAGCAGAAAATACCTCTTATTGCACATTGAGAGAACAGTATTGTGCTCCCAGGTAGGAATGGCTACTGAAAAAAGAGGTCTTCAGTCCACAGTGTTTTCTTAAGTTATCCACCAATGTTGTTTACCACTGTTTACTGTTAATGACTGGGAAAATGCCTTTCACGGGAACATAGAAAAGAACACAAAGCCAAGATTTGCTTTAGGGCAGAGTGGTGCTGCTGCTTGCATCTCTGCCTCAATTCAGTGTTTCATAACTGCTGCCAGTAGATGCTTTGGCCCACCTTTTTTCCATAATTTAAAGATTGTTTTCGATGTCCAAATGCAGACACTATTAACCTTTTTATCTCTACCACTTGCAGCAGTTCACAGCTTTTACCAAAAGTATGCTGAAAAAAGACAATAGGCTCATACATTGATTTCCATGTTTTTCAAACTTTCACCTTTGTGCGCAGTTCTTGCCTGTGCTAAGCAGTATTTTTTTATTGGCTTTTTCCTGTTGCTTATAAAGTCATTTATATTAATGAATGTACTTTTGCAACACTCGTCTGAGTCTTGAAAGTGCTAACATACCAAGATATCAAGTAACTTGCCAAAGATAACAATGGCTGTTTGTGTCAGAGCCAACTGTGATTACATGCTGTACCTCATCCTCAGCCTTTCTTCCTAGTGCATGAATATTGTCAAATCATCTCTGTGTTCCAGTGCATCACACTTCATTTTCTCAGGCTGGTACTTCCTTTGTTTTGATGGTTGCCCTGAATACACAAAATGAGATGCCAAAGAAGAAAGTACTCAGACCAGATAGTGTGAAGTTTAGCACAACTTCCACCAAAACAAACAACAAACAAACAAAGTTAAAAAAAAATAAAAAAGAAAAACACAGAAAAATATGAACTCCTGCTCTCAACTGGCCTGCAACTGACTATAGAAGAGCTACTCCAAAATTCTTTTCCTTGCAAAGAAAACAAAGCAGTGTACCAGCAGCAGAATACATTTTCCTGCCCCTTGGATTTAGCCCAGGGGGGCTTCATGGGGGTGCTGTTCCCGCCACCTTTCTGTGGGAGAAGACCAGGGCTGGCAGCATCCTCCTCCTCGTCTGGCAGATGGTTTGGGTCCTTGCAAGCTTTGCTGTTCTTATATCAAAACCCCCTGGCCTTTTTCCAATTTGATTAATTTTTTTTTCATAGCCACCATAGATGTGTACACCCTAAAGACTTTACTAACTACTTTGAAGCAATAGATGATATAAGTAAATGTAAAATTGGTAGGGAATCATTATTCACTGTAGCTCTTCATGTTTGATCAAAGTTATTAGAAAATGAAAATACCCCATTTGCTGATGCAGATAGCACCAGTTTGCATCTGCTATTCACTTTCTGCATGACTAGGTGTTTGCATTAGGTTCAAGCCCATCATTTACTTTTTTCATGTATTTTGGTGTCATATGAATCAACGTTTTTCTGTACTTATTCTTCGGACAAAATGGAAGGAAAAAAAGGCACAGAGCATTTCAGATATGTCCACCCCCAGTGTTCCATACATGAAGCCAATAGTTGAACAGGAGCCATCGCATGAGGCTTTCATTCCTTCACTTCACCTGGGGCAATGACTCCAGGATAGTGATCTGGACACTGATGTGCCAGTTTTACCATCTAGAACAGAAAATTGATCATGAGTGTTTCAGACCATGTTTCCCAGAGAGGATTGCTGTAGTGTAAATGTCCTTTTTCTCCACTCTTCAGAGTGCATATCCACCACTATATAATGAAGAAAGCCATTATTGCCCATGTTTCTGGATGTTTAAGCTGCTTCTGTTTCTTAGTGTTTGAGCATGCCTCCTGATTTGCCTGAAGAATGGTGTGTGGTTGAGCCCATCTGCTTTACCCTGTGGAGAAAGCAGAATATAGATGTTTAGTGGAAAGAGTTTCAGTTCCTCCTTTTTACAGCATCATTAGGAAGCTGTCGTTCTAATAATAATAATTCCCATTTGACATCATGGAGGTAAAAAGAAATCACTGCTGACATCAAAAATGAGGTGATATTTCAGCAGTATTATTTCACTGAAGATAAAATGGAAGTCTTTATTACTCCCAATGCTTTTAAAGAAAGCTGAGCAAGGCTTATACTGACCCTAAAGCTTATATACCTTAATGCACCAGTATGAAATAAGAAATAAGAAATTTTAATTTTTACTGCTATATTTTTTTCTGTTCCTCCTTGGAACCAAGAATTTTGTGCCTACTTAAAGGAAAATTATCAGTATCAGAGAATAAGCATGGAGAGCACAATGATCTTAATTTTCTCCATTACTTAAAATTTGTAAAATATACTGCAAACAAATGAAAACACTAAGTGTATTACAAGAAGTGGTAATTTTCTTAAAAACTTCATATTGGAGTCTCTACTGAAAATTCATATAAATTTCATAAAGAGGTCTGAGCTCTGAAGAGGTTACCCTGAGGAGGGTTACAAGATTTATTTCAGTTTTTATGGATAAGTATTTTACTCTCTCTGAACTTCTTGTGCTTATTGCTGTGTGAAGAGCTTGCTGTTGAAAGGACTCAGACAAAGTCTGTTTCATCAGTGGTAAACAAGGTTTTTCACTTTTATTTCTGATAACACAGAAATGCCATGCCCCTTTATTTTACAGACATATTCAGTTATAATTCCTGTCTTTGTATGTTTTTCCATCCTAAACCAAGTGATGTAGCACATCAGTGACTCTATCCAAATATACATGGAAAAGAGTGTATCCTCCTAATATTTGAAAATATTTCTCAAGTTTGACGTCTATTCTTTTTCTACAGTTTTTGTTTGTGTGCTTGTTTTAGGGGACATTTACAGAGAAATACACACTGCATAAAATTAAAACAATAAGATGCAAGGCTGGTGCCTTCAAAACTGACAGTATTACCCCCATCTAAAGGAAGTTCAAGAAATATGTATTCTTCCCATGGCTTCATTTTACAGAGTTGGTCACTTACTTGCAAACAGTGCAAGTCTCCTCTGTGTGGAAAGAAAAACCTGTTTAAAGTGTTTCAGTCCTTTCACAATCCAACTCAAGGAAATTTTGCAATTAAATATGTGGTGGGATCATCATATCATTTTGTTTCGGGCAAATATGTTGATAACATAACACTCACAGCTCATCTGCTGTTGCGTTGCTGCTTCTCAGTTATTCTCAGAAATAAGATCTGAATTCTTAGAGGCATGAAAATATTAAATAGTGATAAGCCTTTTAAAAATCAAAATTAGTAGATACCAGTTACAGTGAAATATTTAAATCTGAAATGAACTCTGCACTACCAATGTAAACAAGCCTCATTCTGTGCTCAAGTAATTTGGACATTTTCCCCAAGAATTTTTCGTGCAAGAGCAAAATGCTCATTTTATTTTGTGTGAACTCAGTGGTCCCTTTCACTTTTGACATATTTTGGATGGTCTGAGGTATTAGATAAATATTTCTCTTCTTGGAAATTGTTATCTCATTAGATTTTTCTTTCATTTCTCATTCATTTCTCCTCACTGAAGTGCTCAGAAATAACTTCTTCCTAATAATCAGTGGCCTTCAGTTCTTGTGACCCTTTGCACTGTTAAAAGACTATGTTGGTTAATTCAGTCCAGCACTAAATGTAGCACTGTGCTTAGGACATAGCTAAATGCAGAGCCCTGTTTCACTCAGCTCACAGGGCATCTCTGGGTCCAATCTGGATCTCCCACAGTCATATGTCCAGGGTTAGGAATGGGGCACTGGACACAGCTTTTCCTGAAGAAGCAAGGAGCTGATTCTCAATACCCAAACATGCATTACGGGTTGTTTTCAGTCACTTTGTAGTCATATGCATTCATAAATTTTTATATGGTTGGAAGATGCAGACTTTGATGGTACAAAGCTCACAGAAGAGCTTTAGATCACTGGAGCAACCACAGACAAAGTTTATGTTGACAATTTATCAGCTCTTCTCCGTCAAGGAAAATTGTTTTTTAGTGCCTGCCTATTAGCAATCACATACATATTATGAAATTGAGTTTTGGGGAGGACAGCCTGCCATCTGTCTTTTCTGTCTTTTTTGCACAATGCATCATTCTAAAGTTAAAACTTTCTGTGCTTTAAAATGATGTAAAATATGAGATGTCTATAATAGAGACACTTGGAAAGAAAAATGTAGTAAGTAGAAATGTAAATCTTTATAGACTTTAGAAACAGGGAACTGCTGATGGTATACTTTATGTTTTAGCTACAAATGCCCTCCACATTCTCCACATGCCACAGTGCTGATAATTAATTAATATATATCTCAAGGAGAGTGAAAATATTTCCTTCATAAACTCTTTCTGGTTCAGGGCGGTTTTTGTGTGAGTGAAATGGAACTGGAAATGCCTGTTATGGAGAAAGAAAAAGATGTGTGCAGTTTCCTTTTTGTGTTCTGATATGCTAAGATTTTATCAATAATATTGTTTTCCTGTAAAAATATCTGCCTCAGAGAAAATCTGCTGTGTAGCTGTCAGGATTACACCTCTTAGAATATACCTGTGGTGATTCTGTTAAATTGATAAAAACAGAACACTCTGCTGTGTAGAAGGATTGCTGAAAATATTCCAAAGCCCTTTCATGTGTAGCAGCACTTGTATGGCAGTACGTTTATTGTGCTATAAATTCCATCACTGATTTTGGCCATTTCAAATTGATTCTGCAGTAACTGTAAGTAATGAACCTTACAGACAGAGCCAAGGAAAAAAAACCCAAGCCAATAAACTTGTGCCTGTAGGAATACAAATTGTAGAGTTCATTTAGCCTCAGTTTTTATCAAATCATGCAGTGAATACCCCACAAAGCCAGAAAATGTATCCAACAAAATATACAGTGCCATAGCCCTGGCTTGCTTTAAATTTAGCCGTTAAACCAGACAGTCAATTATCCAAAGTACATGTTTGTATGAGGTGTCCTGGGGATTTCACCTGAGATTTAAGGAAGGTGCTCCACGTAAGCAGATGAAAGCAGAGAAATTATAATGGAAGTGACTGAAACAGGATAATAAGCCAAATCTTGAGCTGTTTTACATGGTCTAAGCAATACTAGGCACCACTGAATTTCATAGGGGTGTAGATGGATGTGCAGTGAGCTACAAATGACTCACCAGGTCAATGTATACAAAAATCTTCAAAATTTACGTATGTTTCTAGCTTATTTCCCTTTCTTTACTGAAAAGTTCTACTGGGCTAACAAGATATTAAGGATTACATAGATTTTAACTGAGAATTAATGTACTTGGTAAAAATTTCCATAGGAAAGTTTTAAAATCCATCTAAAAGATGCTGTTCCAAGGTTTTCACACTAGTTTTCTACGGGAAACCCACTGACCTTGATTTGTTAAATATTGTGTACATTTTTCACAATCTTTTAGATCATTTCAAGTCTTATTTTACAAATAGACCATAGATCTGGTCCCCTAAACCAGTAGGATGCACATGAGATTAAACTAGAGATGAATGTGCATATGTGTCCTACCCTCAGTTGTTACATCAAGAGCTAACTTCAGATTTCAGTTCAATGCAGAAAAGATTAATTTTCTTCCATAGAGCTTTCTTACCAACATTACAGGAGAGAGAAGAAAGCTCGCATTTTCTGTGCAAAAATAAATAAATGTCTGGGTTGGGTTCCTACAAGCCCTGCAGCACTTCCATGCATCACAGCTTGCATGCTCATGTATCTTATGGTCTGCATTGCGTGCTGAATTCATTCTGTGTGTCTTCTCGTACCTAACTGCATATTTTTCTGAACCTTTGTGCAGTCTGTGAGAGATATTAAATCCTCATTTTGAGTTCAAAATGCTTGAGTCCATTCTACTCTTATATAGGCTACAGAGATATTTGTTGTCTAAGACATATTCCTTGCCTCTCTCTATAAAAAAGTCTATTTTGTCAATTTGTCCACTTTACAGCAGCAGTCTAAGTGACACACAGAGCAAAAAAAAGACAAAGAAACTGGGGATTTCAGTTAAACACCAAGTATGGTGAAAACCATAATAAAATAATGAGAGTAGGGAATGCTATTTTTCCTTTCACTCTGCTGGTTTGTGTTGCAATGAGGAACACAGTGAGTGAGTCTGAAATCTTGTGAATAGCCCCTGGTAACTAAGAGCAAAGAAACCTTGCTCATTATCTCTACTCCCTCCTGAATAAACATTTCAGCCATCATAAATGAGTGTGACATGAAGGGCAAATGAATGGCTCTCATTCCAGATGAGAAACACTTGAAGCTGAGCAGCCTGTAGGTTGTTATAAAGGTGCAGATCCTGTGACCACTGGATGATGGGGTAGGCATTCCATTTATTTCTGTGTGACCTAAGATTCATAGTCTTAAATGAGAGATTCCCAGCCTTGCAGAGAGAAGTCCTAGGTGTTCAACCTGACTTTTGGTTAGGACTGCAGTGTGTGAAGCAGAGCTGTCCTATTTTTTTCTGGGTATTTTATTGAATTACATAGAAAAAACTTAGCCAATTATAAGGAAAGGTTCAGTGTGGATTGACAGATGGCATGCAACACCCCTACTGTATTTCATTTATAAATATAATTGATGTAGAGGTGATTTCTTGGTAAACCATTTTTCCAAAAAAAAAAAAAAAAAGTGTTCTGAGTGGTGGGTTAGTAAAAGAAAATTAATCTCTGCATGTTAAACTTGCCAACTTTTGAATTAATTGCATGAGAATGACAATCAATTAATAAATGTTAAGCAAACAACAGAAAATCAGTGAATTAAAAATTACTAAATTGATTCCAATGCAGATAAAGCAAGAGTCTGCCATAATTCTTTGGTGCAGATTCAAGAACACGAACCTTGTCTCATCAGTTTTTCCTCCTCATTTATCCATGTTTAGCATTTAAAACAATGGTGGTTTATTATGATTTTTACAAATAAATTGCTATCTATAATCTAGCTTGCTGCATTAAGTGGATTATAGAACCAAATCATAGATAGTGGTCCATTTGTAGCTGTCAAGGAGAAGGTCAGAGCTTTGCAAAGACCATCCATCTCCAAGTGGATAAAAGTTCTTTCTTCAAAGAGAAATCTCATCCCTAGTGTGGATGGACTTTGTCTACTAATGACAGTACCTGTGGCTGCTCCTCTGGAAGGGCTGTCATGATGTGCCCCAGCCTTCTCCTGAAGTCCAAGTCCCTGTAAAGCAACTTTGGGGCTTGAGGTTTGCAGTTTCAATGCTACATTCTTTATCAGGACCATGTGATGTGTATTTAAAACTGTTCAAATTAACACTGAGAACAGTCAGAGAACTACTGAGTTTAGATCTTGGCAGCCATACCAGAAGAATTTTGCCTCCCCTCTTATGATCATTCCTTTTCGTCATCTGGATGTGGAAGCATTACCAATCACCTGCAGAAGCTTTTCTGATATTTGCAGTCATAATTTCTGTAAAATCATCTGATGTTCCTGATTGTCTATTTTCCCCTTTGTACTGAAAATTTTTCATTTAGATTCATATAAGTGTCATTGATGTGAAGAAAGTGAAAGCATATTAATAATTATAGAAATTAATCTTTTTTGCCTATCTCCACTTTTGCTTTTGTCACAGTTGTGGTATTCTGCAAGAAAGCCCAAACATTCTGTTGCCCAAGATCTTTGGGTAGACCTTGTGTGCTGTATACAGCCAGAAAAAAACTGGGCCATGCAAGGGGAAAGCATACAAGCATTAAAATAAACAAAACAATTGCTTTTCACTCTGGGAGCATACACCAGACACCATTAGGATAAGCAGAGGAACCTTAGCATTAAAGACATTCAAATAATAGTCCTCAGCCTTCTCCATTGTGTGCCCCTGCTTTACTATGTGCAAAACTCAGATCTTTTTACTCATTTAGCCACAAAAGTAGGAAGAGTAAATGTAATTTTTTTTATTAACTTCAGAATGAGCTCTGGGGCTGCAACCACGGGTGGAGAGCTTGAGCAGAACATAAACATTCCTGTCTTAATCAAGGTTGACTTGGGGAATCCATTTCTGTCTTTACAGACAACAGCATTTTCTATATCTTTTTCTCTGCGTGTGGGAAAATACATTAATATCAGATATTTTGTTTTATCTAGTCCTTTCTCACTTATCAAGTCCTTGCAGAGAATCACCTAAGGTAATTGTTGGGCTGCTAAGAACTACATCAAACAAAACAGTAGGAAAAAAAACCCTAAAAGAATCTCTTTATTTCTCCCTGCAAAGAAAGAAATAAAGAAACTACATCTGAAGTATACTTATTTTTAGCTGTCTTTAGTGCAGCAAGATTTGTTTGCCCTAACATAGAGAGCTGAAACTAACTTTTTTAAACAACATTTTCACCCTTTCTGTCGCAGAATGATGCAGCCATTTTCCCCCATCTCCCAATACTCTGATAAACTGCATTGGAACCAATGCAACTAAAGTCTTTTTTTAGGTTTAAATTTCACTGCTGGCAAAAGCAACAGAATTCTGGAATAGTGAATTTCAAGAGAGTTTGCTCATGGGCAGGGACAACTATTCCTTTACTGGAACCCTGCACACTTCAATAGCTAAATGCTTTCAACTTTTTTTAAACAGTATTAAGGAAAAAATATCCTCAAGGCATTATTTTTAAAGGGAACTTCAAACATCCCATGAAGAAAAAAAATGCAACGTATTTGAACACCAAGGGATTTGAAGTGGCAAATCTGTTAAAGTGAACTGATGTTTTGAGTTTCAGGGTTAAATAAGTATTGACCACAAATTAGGGATGCAGACTACTGAAAATTCTGAGACATTTCAGGTTCCTAACTTGACCAGCAGTAGCCAGATTCTATAAGAAATCATTTATAAATAAGTTAATTATGTTAGCTCGGTTCTAAATTAACTACGTTTCTTTTTTCTCTGAGTTCAACAAAATCCATTATAACATTTACAAGAAGTTCAAGAAAATCCCAGGTTCTTAATCTTTTTTACTACATAGACTTAATTCTGCAGTAACTCAATATTTTAAAAATTAGAGTTTATATTTTAAAGCAGCTGTGAAGCAAACAGATACGCAAGGGTAAATCTGCTCATCTTGAATCCTTCTGCAAATGGTCTGCTCTGGAGGTCATATCAAAGAGATTCTTTTTCCAGCTTAAACCTGTCTTTTCTAAATAGATCTCAACCTGATCTCATTTAATGCATTGATGTCTGGTTTCTAAGTCATTATATTTGCTGTATTACATATCAAAAGGACTCTTGAGAAATTCCCCCGAATTGATAATTCTAATTTCTTATGTATAGCTACTCTATATTCACTCTGAGGACAGCTGTATTGTATGCTAAACCACGAATTGTAAAAATTGATCCCTTTGTATGTAGGTTTGTATTAAATTGAGATACTCTATTTTTTTCCTGTTTGTTGCCACACATGGGTTCCTGGTGTCAGTTTGTATTTGGCTGTTTGAGCATATTAAAGTTTTGCTAGTGCTTATGATGTTCTTGCCAAGAGCGCTCTTGCAGCAATCTGCACTAGAACAGTCTTTGTGCCAATTACTTCAAAAAGTATTCAGTTATAAACCCAGTTTTTATGGCTACTTTTTCAGGTTGCTGTGTGTTGATTTCATTTAGTTTCTTTTTTTTCCATTTTTTTAATGTTGATCTTCAAATGCTTTTAAGTTTTGCATTATGAAAAGACAATACAGATTGTTGATGGAGTTGTTAATAAGATATCTATTAAAGGTTCAAAGGTATTAAAATTAAACATAATAATTTAAATTAATAATAGTGCATATATTTAAAGGACGCTGTTTAAAAGCTGAAAGTTTGGAGTTTTTAGGGGCATAATATGAAAATGGAAAACTTTACAGTGACATAAAGCAAAAAAACTGAAAAATTATAATGTGCTGAACTGAAAAAATATAATTAAACTCAATACAATACAATATTTCTTGAGTTTATATTATAAAGCAGATTTCAGGAGTGTCAGCTCTACAGCATCTTTTGTTTAAAAAGAAGCAGCTTGCTAATCCATTGCAATTAATGAAAAATCACAACATAGGAAAGGTTGTCCTATCATTAACATATTTTATAATACAAATGTGCTTTTGAAAGGACAGACTTGATTATGCAACTGCAATGTACACCAGTACAAGACTGGACCTCAGAATTCTGACATGGGAGCCATCATGGCAATAAAGACATACGTGTATGTACCCATATACAGCACAGAATGCTGTACTATGCTAAACTGAAGAGTAACTGCTTACCTAGTATCCCAAATTTAAAAAATGTAAATGTGTCATATAGTAGAATGAAAAAGCCATAAATTTAGGATATAATAATGTTTATCTAAAGGATCCATAAATACTTGAAGAACCTCTGATCTGCTGTTCATTTCCCAGTCTGTTAAGATTTGAGAACTCTTGAAAAACATTTGTGCACTCTTGAAAAACTTTTCTTTTGTTTTTTTTTGGTTTTTTTTGAATGGCAGCTTTAGGAGTTATTTATCATACAACAGTCCTCCATTACTCTCACGGAGTATTCTTGAGATAGCCTTAGCCTAACCAATGTAACTTGGGCAATCTCATGTTTTTGTTTTACTTTGACTCTTTTTTGGAGAGTTAGAAAGCTGTCCCCATTCCCTTCTCTTCAGTTCATTTTCCAGACAGAGGTAAGTGGGAGATAAACCTTCTGCATCCTGGGGTTGAGAAACAAGCAGTTTGTTGCATGTGTGCTTGAACCAGTAACTTTATTGCAGAAGAGATCTGTTCCCTGTAGTGTACTTGAATGAGAGTGACTGTGGCTATTGTGCTTGCTGCTGATCTCAACATTCCCTATATGCAATCAATAATATTCTACTCAGGTCATTTTAGGGATTGAGCAAGTGCTTTGAACTGAGTCTACCACACTGGGTTGTTTCTCACTTGATGCTTGTCTTTAAGCACCAATAAGTTTGAGGTCTCATAAGGATACTTTTTTCTATACCCTTAGGATTAGCCTAAATTCTGCCTGTGACTATTTTAAGCAGCAGAATAGCTTTTGAATCTTATTATTTGAGAGAGTGATAACAGAGGAAAGATGGGAAAAGCCTAAAGTGTCTCCAAAAAACTAGTATTGACTTTTTAGCAATAAAATATGTCCTGAGACCAAATATGCTGTTTAAATGTAAATACAATTTCCATTTTCAGACTGTCTTTTGCAGGTGTATTTGAAGGGATTTAAAATGTACTTGTAGATGGAAAAGAGGCTATTGACCTTGAAACTATGTATGTGTTAGGAATAATATTCCCCCTCCTTGAAATCCAACTCGTATTCTTTGAATGGGTGCTCAAGACCAAAGCTCTGAACAGTGGTTTCACATGCCATTCATTGACTAACTCAAAGACTGACTGCAAAGCTGTTTCTCAGGAGTCATAGACTATTGCCTTGTCTTATTTTCATCCACCATGGTTCTGAATGTAGCAGTGACAGCTGCACTAAGTACTGCTTTTCTTTGTTTTGGTGCAGACTTGATATAATAGGACAAGGTTGATGTGTAGACACAATGTTCTTCATTAAATGGATTACTGTAGTCAAAAAAAGACCCCAGATATACAGGGTTTTCAGCATACAAGCACTTTTTTGAGGCTAAAACTGAAGTAACAAATTTTTGAATTAAATAAATGTTGAGAACAATTACTGTAAGTAGACAGGTTATTTGGTTATGTTGTCCAAGAGAAAAGATAGATGATGCTTATGAGGTTGGAGATGGCTGATGCATTGATGTCTGGTTTATAAGTCATTGGTTATTTCATAGATTGGTTATTTCATAGATTAAAAGAGATAGCATAGCAAACATAGCATTGATTCAACAGGCACATACATTTACAAACTTTACTTTGCACAATGGATGAAACCCATCATGTAAAGTGCACATGGCAAACCCAATGTGTCCTCTGTGTGTTAAGCTAAGTGTACACAATAGAGACATGATTGGCCTGTGCACAGCAAGTTGGATGCATTTGGGACATCTCACACTTGCTGCACATGTAGGATGATCCAACATATGTAGTGGCTCATTCCTTTTCAACACCAAAATGTCATGCTCCATGGGATCTCCTCTTAGTAATACTGTAGTGGTTGTAGAAATGCAGTAAGTCTGAGAAGTGGATAAGGAAGTATTACAGGACCTGCAGACACAAAGCTTTACTGGACCTCTCAGTTCCCAACTACTGCTGAATGATAAGTATAACCCAATGATGTCTTCTCCCAAAGCTTTCATGAAGACTGGGAGAGCGGTCTTTGATCTCAATGAGGATGGGGCTGTGGATCCACAGAAACAAACAATTTCTGACCATGAGAAAACATGAGCAAGTAGGAATGTTGCAGTAATTGCAGTGTGACATGGGCAGGAAAGAAGAGAAGTGTGGTAAATAAAGAAACCTATACTGAAGTTCAGGTTGATAGACATAGTTGTATTTTTATGTCAGAAAAAGAACTTTCAGATGTCATTGTATAAATTCCCAGTGTGACACTGGGCTCTGTTTTCCTCTTAGTCCAGAGGAAATTCTGCTTCTAAATACTCACTCTTACTTTAGAAATCACCTGAAACCATGAAGGAACTCATTACCATGCAGAGTGTTAAAACATTTGTCTCACTAGTGTCACAGACAGGTTTTGAGATGCATGGATGTGTATCAGTGAGTGAAGGAGCACACAACTCTTTGAAAGAAAAATGAGAGAATATGGGTGGAGTTTGTGACATATTTCTTTGGCCAATTTCATCAGTTTAAATAGGTTGTGTTTTAAAGATTTAGGTGTTGATTTTGGAAGTATACAATAACATCTTTGAGAGACCAAAACAAATATATACATATATATATATATCCTTCAGAAACAGTTGTTTCTGTGAAAGGGGAATAAATGTGTGTGTGAATTGTTTATAAAATAGCTAAATACCTAGCTGCACACACTAAATACATTTGGATGTTTTTGTATGTGATTGTTTTCTTAAAAATTTATTCTACACAATAATTTTAAGACTTCAAATTTAATGTCTCATTAAATGAGCTTGAGGGACAGCTTCTGCCAGTGCTGTGGTTTCACACACACAATAAATTGGCATAAACATTTACACAGAGAACAAAAGAAGTAGTTTAGAAATTTGTTTCAAATTGAAGCTTAAGTTTTGAAGCGCACAGAGATATTTGAAAGGTAAAATTCACAGATTTTTTATGCTTGCAGGTTTTTATAGCCTCTGGTAATGCATGTCCTTACTCTGACATCGCATGTATGTGAAAAAAATGGTTGTAATATTTAAAGATATCTTTTGACAAAGGAAGTATTTCCATCTTCAGAGGTGAGATTTAGCTTTAAAGAATGATGAGCAGGTTCCAGATGTGTTTTTCGATCGCTCCGCTTTACTTTCCTTAAATACTGACAGAGGGAAGGTTTTATCAAGGTCTTTGTGATGTGCTTGTTTATAATGAGTAGACATTAGTAGAGCACATCTAAGAGCATATCACTAACAGATGACTAAAGAGAGCATATGGCAGGGAAAAGAAATATATATTTGTCCAACCAGTGTGGCTTGTTAACACTCCCACACTCATAAACTCATGTGTTTACATGTACTTACAATATTTTGCAAATCCATTCTCTAATCAGCTAAAAATAAAAGCCAAATAATTATTTTTCAATATTGGAGTGTTAGGCAAAATTGATTTAGATTTTTTGTTCTAAACAAAGCAATTAAGCAGTACAGAAAAGTTTTACAGTATTTGTTTTGCTTCAGCATTACTTCTTTACAGTATATGTGTTATTTTAATTTTTCAATGTTAAAAGTTTTGGTTTTGCAAAGTGTTTTTTCTTCACCCACCTGCCTATCCAAGGTTGTACTACAAGCAATAATATAGATCAGAAAAGCCTAAGCAAAATTCTGGTCTCGATCAGGTCACATGGTTTATTTCAACCATAAGACTTCCCTGGGCTTCTATAGTATGAATCATAAAATCATAGTTACACCCACTAATAAACAGTTTGTAAGCAAAGAAATCTCTGGACAGTTAACCCAGTTCACCTCCCAGCAACATAAAGAAGGAGTCTTGTTATTAATTTAATTTAGGAGATAGATGAAGAAATGATGGGGAAATCTGTGCAGCTCTTGACATACAAAGTTTCTGATGATCCTGTGATTAGGAGTATAGTATTCACCCATCTTTTTGTAATAGACAGAACACGGTATCACTGTCTTCTCTTGCTGTGACATCAAAATGTGCCTGTCTATTCATACAGCATTAGTAGAAAGAAGATAGAGATTAAAGATTGATTAGGACTAACTTTTCAGAAGGAAGCATTTATAAAGGAAACTGCACAGAAGAGCTGCATTTACTTTTTATTTTCAGTAAATTCCTAGCAAATTTTTATTATATATTTACATCTGGAGCCAAGTATTGTCCTTCATGAAACAGTTTATTGTTGCAATTTAGCTTCATTAAAGTCATAATACTGCTTTAGGATATGATAGACTAGTGCTATGGGATTGAATTATGAAGAGATTAATTTTAGCTACGGGAGATAATTGACCCTATAATTCCTATCACCCCTAATCCCATTTCAAATGAACAGTGTTAAAAGTGGCAATACTCACAGTATAGACAAGGTCATGACAGTTAGAATTGTTTTTTACTACCAATTAGATTTTCCCACTTGGTGCATTTGACTAATGTTGTCATAGAAAGGGATTTCAGGCATGGAAATACAGATCCTTTAGAGGCACACAGGCACTGGAACTGATGGGTAGTTTGCTGTACGTTTCCCAGTGTACAGAATCAGAATGAAATTGAGTGCTGACCCCTAAAATTTTACTTTGTATGGGAATTCTGAACATGTTTTGGTCCATGGTGGAATTAGGAACACACTAAATAATTTGAATCTGGAAGCAAATTCTCTTGAAATTCAACAATGTTAATATATGGTGGTCCTAGCAGGTTTGGAACTGTCTCTTGGGCAATACTACATCTGAAGTGTATTTCAGATGAAGAATCAGAAAAAAAGTGAGGTACTGCCTAAATAAACAGTTGTTCAAAACCAAATAATTTTGATATTTAGCTGCAAATGACATGAAGGTTTAGAAAAAATACAAAGAAGATATACATATATATGGTATAGCTTAAAAATTCCCTGAAGTGTTCATACCAACTTCAAACATATTGGCATTAGGACTCTTATGAAAAAACAACAGAAAAAGGATACTTTGGCGTAGCACATTCAGGATAAGATAAATTTTCACATTTTTACCAGTTATCCATCAGCATTTTCCCAAGCATTTACAGATTTGAGTTTTGCAGTGAGCTGAAACTGCATGATAAAGAGACAGATAATGATAAAAAGCAGATGTATATGCAAGCCTAGCTCGAAGGAGCAAAATATACTATTACTGCCCCTCCTGTGAAGTTAATCCTATTTCTTTTAGCTATTTCTTCATTAGTTAATGAGGTTTTAAGAAAAAGAAATAATTAAAGTGGGTTTGAAATGCTGGTTTTGCATCTTTGCCTTTAGGAACTTTTTCAAATATTCATAGAATAGTTTGCCCTTGAAAGGTGCATTAAATGTAAGTTTAGGCAATAGTTACTTTCAACATGGGTGGTCAGAAACCTGTAACTGAAGTGGCCATACACAGCAGCTAATCACTTTCCTCATTCAGATTCACCACACTGGCTAGGCTCAAAATGTGAAATAGTGGTGAGAAGAGATGTTTCAATGATTAGGTCAAAAAAAAAGAAACAAATTTCAAGTCTTACATCACAGATTTACTAGCATGAATTGGATTTGATTTTGGATGCACTTTGTGATTTGCAGTCTTAAAAATGACAAATTTTCTTCTCTCTCGCTTTCTATTATCAATCTCAGATCAGAAGTAAAGAGCTTGTCTTCTATCTTTGTGAGATGAGTATCAGTGCAATAATTATCGCGTTTTTGTCACCACCTCCTGTGACCCAGGAATCAACCAACTTCTCTATTGACCTCTGGGAGGGAATCTGGGATGACTGAAAAGGGGGCCCTCATCTCCTCGAAGTGTTCTCTTGATGTTGATGTTGTACCACATTCTGAGGATGAAAATCTGTGGCAGCCAACTGCCAATTCCTGTGCCTCTCTTATCCATGAGTACAGGAACTGCAGTTTGCATTTTCATTCCAATATAAAACAACCTGGATAAAACAACCCCTTTATTTATACACAGAACTCCTGAAGGAGTGAAACTGGAAGTGGTGAATAATTCTTTTCCCAGAGTTTCAGTTTTCTATTTCAGGCAGTGTTCTTAGAAGGGGGATGCAGTTCTTGTGGATGCTATTGGATCTGAGCATCTTCTGGTATTATCTTGTGCATATGGAAGAAAACCACCACCCCCAGAGCTCTCCGTACATGCCTAGTGCACTAGGCATTACATGTCTACCAACTCTTTAAGTGTTTTACTGTGGATGCAGAAAGAACATCCTGCACCTGAGCTCACAGGTCACCTGTGGGCTGTTGCTTCTCAATTTGCCAACCACAAAGAAATTCAAGGCAGTGAACAGTGTTTCCATGGTGTAGGTGGCTATCAACTCAATGAAATCCATTATGTTTCAAAACTGCTGGTCTTTCTTGTGTCATATTCAATTTCCAAATATTATAAAATGGTTACTTTATTAATTTCCAGCTTCATTATTTCATTTATCCCACTCTCTTTTTTGTTGAATTTCTACTTTGCTGTTGTTGTCTTCTTTCTTTGTGTAACAAACACCACGGCAAAAATCAACACCACAGCAGTTCTTAGGTTTTTATTTGATGAATGTGAAGCATTTGCCTGTTATGTTCCTTTTGCCATGAGGACATATAGGGCATGTTGACAGCCAATATTAATAAGCTTAACAATGATACTGGCAGTTACTTGGTACAATTTTAGGCAGTGCTAAGTGATCTGTAGGGAGCAGTAAAGCTATCCTTTAAAAGAAACTGATGTCAGAGTTGCACTCAGAATTCACTGGTATTTTTTATTGTTTCTGTTTTCCAGGTGATTCATATAACAGGCCGGTTACGTCTGAGAGTATCGCTGTCCCACGGGCGGACAGTTCCCAGCCAAATCATGGGACTTGTTGTTGTTGCTCATGCTTTGCCACCTCCTACAATTAATGAAGTCAGGATTGACTGCCACATGTTTGTCACTCGTGTCAATATGGACCTCAATATCATTTACTGTGAAAATAGGTATGGCCTTTAGATCCTTTACTTCTTTGTTCTAGTTGTGTGTATTCTTTGTTCCATGGGCTTGGCAAGAAGTTTTGAAATTTTTGACTTTTCTTATATCATCCTGGAGTTGTAGGAGAGCACTGAATTCTCTCTCATCATTGCTACCTTCATTTTCATTACATTCTTAGAAGATAAAGGTAAATTTAAAACTGCAATTTGCAGGATGTCTTCTGGAATAAGGGAAGATACACCAGGAAATATTCCTCTACACTTTGCTTTTTACAATCTTTCACCATCCCTCTCACAGGCAAGATTTGGGACTAGACAGACGTTGGTGTGACCTGTATGCCTGTCCTTATGCTCCTCCATCCTCCCCTCCACAAGTTTTTCGGTCTGAAGTTTTAAAGTTTTCCATTTTTGAACTAATTTGCAGATTACAGCTATCATGCTCAGTGTTTAATGGAACAGAAGCACAGATGGCCTAGATAGTAGGCTAGAGAGGTGGGATCTGTTGCAGTTAGAGGTGGGAAAACTGTAGAATAAAATTGGTTAAGGGCATACTGGGGAAGAAAGCAGTGAAATGGGAACAGGTGATGAAGAGTTGGTTGGGGGAGGCTATGCTCTGTGTGATAGTGATGAGTGATCTGGGAAGGTGAAAGAGAGGATTTAAATTCAGCTCCTGCTCCCTGGGGCTGGGTGCCTGTGGCACCAGGGGCTCTGCATGGCGACCTGTGAGGGCAGGACATGGCAGCCCGAGCCCATCCCACCACCCCAGAGGGGAGCTGGGGAGCACAGGGGCAGCTCCAGTCCCTGGCATTGGGCATCTCCAGTGGACAGGCAGTGGAGTGGGCTGGGGTCAGGGCAGGAGAGCCAATAGCCAGGCAGGGCTGAGGGGAGCTGGCCACTGACAGGGGCTGCCATGGGAGTCTGGGCCGGGGGTGGGGTGGGGGAAGACCTGGGAAGCAGAGGGGCTGATCAAGACCATTAAGACCTCAGAGTCCTGATTTTGAAAAATCAAAATATAATCCACGGAATGGGTATTCAGAGTGAAAATATCAGAGAAGGAAATTACATGTAGTAAGTTTGCGTCCATTGATGGAAGTCTGAGGTATGGGGAAAAGGTTGGAAAGGAAGAAGGAAGGTAATGCAGCCAAAATAAATTTTGTGAAGGGGACATCATCAAAAAGTGGAAGAAACAAGGTGACTACTGAAAGCTTTTCTTGTGACAGCAACAATGGCATATTATAAATTGAGTGGAAGCTCTCTGATGTGAGCAATCATAATTGCTCAATTATAGTGGAATACCTGTGATAAGGACAGCACATCAATATAAACTTTTTTTAAAAAGGATACACTCAACTGGTTTGTTGAATATTATCTTAAACAACTTAAAATAATCTTGGATTTCAATTATGAGATTGTCTTTGCTGCCACATTGCTGCACTGCTGCAATACTTTTTTTAATAATATTACTTGACGACTGGACAGAACACTTCATCTACACTTGCAAAGCATTATCTAAAACTGAATATATTATTCTCATTTTTAAGCTTGGAAAAACTTCTTCATGGAAAGTAGTTTGCAGAAGGTCACAGAAAAAGTGGACAATGGCATTTTAGCTTGGGCTTCTTGCCTGAGACTCCAGCCAGTGAGTAACCAGATGCTGTATAATCTGGCAGCTGGCAAAAGAGCTTTGGGGGTTAGGAATAGGATCTAGAACAAAACTTTTCCCTAAGTCTTTGATTTCACTGTGACCTACCTAGGTAGTAATGGAGAGCTGCTGCCACTGCAGAGTTTTTCAAAGGCCTCTGTGAAGTGAGTTGCTGGTATCCATCCAGTTCCTAATGAACAAATTCCCTTTTAACAAAATCACCTGCACTTACTGCTGCCTTTATTGGCAAGCTCCATAAAAAAAAGCCAGGAATCAAATAGACGTGAAAAATGAACTGTTCCATCAGGTCAAGAATGATATGAACTTTTAGGCCAAATTAGGATGATTTATGCTTTCTCTGCTGTGAGTTTGGCATTTTTATGAGCCCTAAATTGTATATGTGAGGTTTTTTTAATTAAACATTTTTCTCAAACCGTCCCTTTATATTCATGTAGCAATAAAACTTTCAAATGCCTGGGAAAGACATCACTGAAAACTGTAAAATTCATCAGGTGAGGTGCACTGATTGGTAATCACAGAGGAAGGGCTGGTAAGACATGGTAAACTGTGGGAAGACAGCTAGAAAGTGTTGAGTTTATTAATATTTTTTCTATTTTTAAGCTGAAGGCAACATTATAAAGCAACATTTCCTTGTTTGTTATGGATTTTATCTCATGGTAATGCAGAATGCATATAGTGGTACTTGAATGTATGCTACAATAATTCCACTTTAAGCCCCTGTATCATTGCTAAAATCTGTTTAAAATACTTTATAAAAGTAGTTTCAAATAGTAGAAATACTTCTGCTGGTGCTGGGAGGTGAATGTGGTTTCACTGATGCAGCAGGATTTCCACTCATCTAAAGGACTTGGATTTCATAGCAGATTTCATAGCAGCTACAGTGCAGAATAAGACTGTAAAAACTGCAGGAATGGGAAAGAAAAAAAAAAAAAAAAGATGGGAAGGAATTAACAGAACAGCTGATTGAAGCTGTCAGATTAATTATCTGGGTGTTTGCCAAGGCTGTTCTCTGAGTCAGGGACGTTGGGATCTCTCTTCTGGGATTATAGAAAAGGAGATAAGTATCCCACCCTGAATATATGAGCTTGACTCCTGGCACTTGTGGGCAGCTACGAAATTCTTTGCGGTGCCACAGTAAAGCAAGCACAACATTGATGAAAACAGAGAAAAATGGATCCATGCTGGGCAAGCTGTAAGCACTATTTATGGAGCAATGGGGAGTTACTGGCAGCTGCAGGGAGTATGGAGCAGAAGCCATGCCACTTAACTGAAATGAATGCTCACAGTGGACCGTTGGATCAGCAGGGGTGAGATCAATAGTACTCCTACTTTTCCAAGTGGTTGCCTGCTTGAAACAGCAGTGAGCAGGAATGACATTACTCAAGTCTTTGGGTGCATCTTGTTACTTTTCACAGAATGAAGAGATCTCCTTCATAATCCTGAACTCAGTGCACAAACTTGCCAGACATTAGCTTCCCTCTGAGACAAGATCTGTTAGCTAGTATACTGGCTATTTCTAAAAATTAATATTTTTCTTTGAGAGTGTAAAATACAGATGTAACATTTTGTTGCCTAAAATGTGGTATGTTAATCTGTCTCTATTTTGCAAATGTAGGAATTGTGTCATCTAAGATTCACCATCTAAAATAATCTGGGATTTCTTTATTAGTTAGTGGAGTGAGAAAAGCCCCTGCAGAGCAAAAATCCTCTCAGATGGTGCTAATAACTAAAAACAAAATGAGAGACTGCTGCTGGAGTGTATGATCAGTCTGTGTGTTTTCAGAATCAACTGTTAAGGATTGAAGTCCATTCGGAGAGAGACCATAGCCAGTTTAATGTGGACTGTAATACCACATCTGCTAATATGTGCCCAAAAAGAAATGAGCACATGGCGGAGGTTTAGCTTGTTGGCCATGACAGTGGTTGTCAGTAGATCCTTCAGATATGCAGAAGCAGTCTTGTGTAGCAAACCTCAAGCCTCAAATGTGTGCACAATTTCGGCAAATTCAGCAAAACACTTTACCATATGCCTACCTTTCAATTTCAATCATGTTAACAGTCCTGTAAGTCAGCGGAACCATTGATCTGCTCAAACACAAGCCTATGCATACGTTTTACAGGACCACAGGATAGTGGCCTGCCTAGAGATTGCCCCTTTCTACTAGGCTGGCAGGATGGGATTTCCTCTCCCTGATTTTATCATAGAATGTACCACAATTATTGCAGATTATTTCAAACCCAAAAAAAAAAATCCTATGTCTAGAAAACAGACATAGTTTCAAACTCTTGAATGAGCAAGACATTTTACAGGTTTCTTTTTAATTTCTGTACTGTGTTTAAGGATGTTGGCACCTTGACTCTCCACGATATGAGTTTACACACGCGCACAGACAAGTGCACAGACACACACACGGACACACGCACACAAAGGTCTGCAGAATAGATTTTAAAGTTTCTATGTGCAATAAACAACAAAGTCCCAGTTGAAAGGGCCCAGAGTGAAAGCTGAGCTCCCAAATGAATTAGACTAAAAAAGATAACACCCTGAGGCATCTGTGTGTCTCAGCATTTAAATTATATCCCTTGAAATATGAGTTTGGACTTGGTGCCAAGAAATGGTTGAAGAGCTTTTTCATGAATATACCCAATAGAAGACCAATCTGTTGAAATGAAATGTGTCTCTAATCATTTGGTATAAACATAACATGTTTCTACTTTATTATGTAACCTTGAATCATCTTAGTCTTTTAATGAGGATTTTGGATTGTCACTAATGCTTTACAATTTCATGGAATTATATTGTCCTGGTGTTATGCTACATGGAGAATATGCACTAGAATTTAATTTTCCACTTAGTTAAATAGATAAAATAATTTCTAGGTTTCTTTTAAAAGAATTTATTCTTTTTTTTCCTCTAAGGCCTTGTCTCATTTGTACTGATATTCCATTCAAATGTTATAATGCCAAAAAACTTTTTAACAGATTTAACTTTCTGAGTCATTTGACAATTCTTTTCTTTCTTGAATTATAGGCTTTATGTTCTTTTTCCTTTTTAGGATTAGTGATTACATGGATCTGACCCCTGTAGATATTGTAGGAAAGAGATGTTACCACTTCATTCATGCTGAAGATGTGGAAGGCATTAGACATAGTCACTTAGACTGTAAGTACTTCCATTCTTGTCAAATTATCTGGTACAACAGCTGATTGCTCCTAAACTATTATTTATGTTCCACAACTGGGTTCTTCATCTTACACCTCGGGTTTTTGGGGGTTTTTTTTGTTGTTGTTTTTTTCGATTTTTTTTTTTTTTTGTCAGAGGTTTTCATAGAGGATGGTTTAAATGTCATTCTTTGTGTGATTTATTTTCAAGTCTTTTATAGGCATATAAGACCATTTAAATATGTGGAAATAAAGCATTATATTTGTATTACTTGAATTTCCAGCAGCTGTTAATTTACATGTGCTATGCATTATTTTAATCCTTAAAGAGGCATTGCTTACATGAGAAACTCCCTCTCTGGCACAGAACAGGAACTCCTCCTCTTTGAGGATTTTGGGTTTTTCTGAGTCATAACATGGAAGACAAAAAACTGCAGCATAAATGGGATTTCACCAGGTTTTTTCATACAGAACTGAGCTACAACTCCACTAGTGCTTTAACCACCCCATGTGTTAATATCTAAATGGCCCCATCCTTAGAGCATCTAAGTCCCTGCTGTATGCACACTGGTAGTATCTGATTAGGACAAGGAAAACAGAAGTACAAAAATGTTGCAAGAGACAAACCTTACCAGAGAACATGTGCAGTGTCTGTGTGTGGGGGAAGGGAGATTCAGCATGATTCCTTGTAATTAAACTCTTTGTATTCCTCTTACTAAAAGCCATAGGGCCTAATTCCTTTCTTGTTGAGATCTGTTGACTTCAGTGATGGGGCTCCTGATTTACCCTTGTGCGAAAAAAGACTTATGCCCATAATCTCTAATTTATCTGTGCCTGCAGTGAAGCCAGATAATTCTTTGGAAGTTTCAGTGACTGACTGCATTTATGATTGACTTTGGTGTTTTTCCTAATCCAGAAGATGATCTGCAAACTGCTTCTTAAATTCAGAGTCACAGATTTCAATAACTCTGCTCCCCCTGCATCATGCCCTACTAACATTTTCTAATAAAAGGGCAGCACCCAAATGCAGCCTCATTTAATTAGATTTTACAAAACCATATGACTACACTAGAAAGCAGAAAAAAATGTTCCATCCCAAATTACCTTACATGATCTGCAAGGGAAGGTAGGAGAATAAGTCTGACTGGAAAGCAGGAGAATAGAGACAGCTTCTATAAGGACATATGGCAGCCAACAGCAGTATTAGGCTGTGTAAAGATTTCAGAAGTTTCTAGAATGTAAAATGTGTTTGGCATAAAATCAAGTTACATATATTTCTGCAGAAAAAAAAAAATAAAATCAACTATCCAAAGGGATGAACAAAATAATTTTGTGTCATTTAAATTTTAAGCATTTAATATCCAGGAGAATATGTCAGTTGCTGAGAAATGAAGGAACAAATTCAGAAACTCAAATTCTTGGTGCTCTTGAAACTGGAAGTCAAAAATGACAAGTTGCACTTTCACTGCACTATGTGACCGAGGAAATAAAAGATATTTATGACTCAGATTTACCATACCACCTGGCGTAGATGAACATGCCATTTGAAAAAGACCTTAATCTTCTGAATGACCACTTCTCTCTCAAATAGGATATGTTTTATGAAACATTCATCTTCAGAAAAATTCAAGATCCATGCAGAGAGTATGAGTGTAGTGTGGTCCTGTATATAAGCACTGGACTAGGGCTCAGGAGACCCTGAAGACAGGAATGAATTCAAGAAAATCACTTCAACTTACTGTATTCCTGCTCTCACTGTATGTCCAGTTTAGCTGATTGGATTGCAAACTTTACAAACACAGGGATTTCTCCCGCTATCGACATCCAGCATAGCAGGGCTCACAAACTTGGCTTTGTGGCTATAGCATAATGACTTTCTGTGCTCTGCTGGCTGTACACTTTTTAGTACAGCCCTGCTGATTCATGCTTAGCATAGTGTCCAGCAGGACCCCCAGGTCCTTTTTCACAAAGCAACACCCCAGGCAGTCAGTTCCAAGCCTGTAACATAGCAGGGAATCCATCCATCCCAGACACGGGGCTTTGCATTTGTCTTTTCATGTTCAAACTCATGCTCTTTATGAAAGATCTTCAAGTTTAAATTAGTCTTGGGAATAACCGGGGAAGTACATAAGTTCTGCAGAAGCCAAAGTAGTTCATATCTTTGTCCAGAGAGATGTTCAACTTCTAGCATTTGACAATAAAATTTGTATAGAAAACAAGAGTAAAAAATTGTAGAACCCCAAAATACTTCATAGAAACTTGCCAATCCTATAGAATGAAATTTAAACCAAACCAGAAGGAGAAAGTCCTCCTGGTTTAGAAAAACTAGAATTAGAGCTAAAATTAATGAACTGGCAAACACTGGCTGTGGAAGGTGGAACCCAGCAGAACTGGTTCCCCAAAACAGAGAGCACAGGATATTTGCCAGTACAACACAGGAAATAACTGCTTGAGATCACAGTGGAAAAAAGAAAAAAAAAAAAAAAAAGCAGATTTGTGCAATATTTGGAAGAGGACTTGGAGCTTGGAGGCTAACTTAATGGATAGAAAGAACTAATGAGAAAACAAAGCAGGACTTGAGAATGTAGCAAAATGAAAAGGTTGTGTTTGATGGAGAATGCAACCAAAAATCTTGGTTTATCGGAGATAAAATAATTTTTAATAAATAAATTTTTAATTATTAAAACAAGAAGAAATAAACTGCTATTCTGCCCATTTACTGACAACATATCATAAGGAAAAAGTAAGACCACCACTATATCCTGGCTTCTCATCCAAGATATTCAAAAACATCAAAGAGAAAAACAAGCAAAGAAGAAAATATTGCACAAAATCGCACAGAAAAAAAATGAAGAGGGCTGTTGATGGCTTCAGATCATAGCAGCCCATTAGAAACTTAGAAAAGCAGGCCTTGTTAACTCTGTCTCAGATAAAAGAAGACAAAAGCAGTTTCAGGAATGCGACCATAACAAGTACAATTGTGAAGAAGGTCTGCAAGACTATAGCAGTGACAACAGGCTTTTGTAAAGGAACTACTGCCCTAATGAAAGGTCAGTTATGGTCACTGGAAAAGCTTTCATTGGCTTCAATGGACATGCCCTAAAAAAGCAATTTTGTGGACTAAAATTCTGAGCCCAGTAAAGTAAATAGCAAAAATTCTATTAGGTTCAAAATTTCTATTAAGACATTTATGTTAGCTATGCCTTGAATCCCTTTTGAATTAATAAAACCACATTCATACTCTGCCTGCATTTATAGCAACACCATAATACATGGCATTAAAACATAAGCTATTGAAACGTAATTTTTTTCCGAAAAGAAAAAAAGTTTATGGCAATTGTTTCTCTTCTGTTTCATTCAAACTTTGAATGATCATGCTTTTTTACAAATCCCTCAGCCAATTTTTTGGTGTTACAATTCTACCTTATTAAGCTCTTCCCTGTTTTAAAATGGTTCATGGTTTCAGGAGTTTGGGAATCTTCTTTCATCTTCACAATCGTTGTTGAACAAATTGCTGGTAGAATCATTGCACAAATCAAGTCTATCTCACAGAGATCATAATTAAAATGTTCTCTAGTCTAACAGCCTAGATGTGCACATCCAGTATCAGGACCCAGCTGTTGGCTCAGCTAACACACAGAAACTGGCTAAGCCGCAACAACTTTTGTTTCAATCCAAACCCTCAAAAATTACAGGTCTGGCTGTACCCTGGCACAGATACAGTCTCTAATCCTAGTTCTGTAACAGAGCTCTTCATTTGGTTATGTGCCATGAAAGAGTTGTAATGGAATGTTTTGTGTTTCATAGTTATGCATCTAGAACACCCTAGAAAGACCCCTCATGGCCCAGTTATACTTTACCTCTTGTAAGAATGGGGAAGGTGATAGGATCCTCTCTATTTACTTACCACTGCATAAAAGCATTGCAGGACTGAAGTGTGTGTCAAGCATAGGGCAGTTTGAACCCTTTCACCAAGCCCTGAGTCCCTGCATGAGTAGAACTGCCCTTGTTCTTATGACATCAGTGACAAAAATGCCTGATCTTAAAGCTAGCAGGATACATTTGATGTCAAATCAACACCAGAAATCAAGTAGATCAATAAAATTACTGTTGTATCAGGTCTTAGCACTCTCTATAGAACGCAGCAAGGGCAATTGCTGCTCTCGTGAGTACTATGCTGTGCATGTGTGCTTCCCTTTTTTTGACACTGTTATCATTCAGAAGTCTGTAACAGCCTGTTTAAGAAGTTCATTTCATGCTAAGAATGAGTGGATGTCATATGCTGTAGGAGTATGCATCTTCTATTTAATTGTAAAATATTAATGGTCTTCATTGAACACCAAGTACTGATGTTACTGTTCAATGAAGTCATTAAGAAAGCAGCAAGGAAGAAAGTCAAGACCTCTGAAGGCAACCATGAATATACTTTTGGGCAAATATATGATAACATGCCATCATTTCAAAATTAATATATTGTTTGCAAGAACACTGTCAAAAGTACATTCCAATTGGTATATAATATGTGCCTTTTCATTTTGAAATCCTAATTGAGGTCTGAATTCAGAAACCTGGCTCTGACAAGAAAGATACTGTTGTCGTCAGCTATTGCTTAGAAAATATCATCGTCTTTCTTCAGGATTTGATTTACAGCTATAAGAAATACAATTCCTCAGGAACAGTGAGCCAAGGCAGTTCATTTCCCATAAAGCAAAGGTCTCTGATGAGTATGTTTGGTAGCACTCCCTCTCATCTACTTTATCTGGTTTCCAGTGGTTAGAATAATCCAGTCTTTCTGAAAATAAACTATTCCACATTCACCTTTTTCATGGCTCCCCTATTTTTCAAGGAATATTACCCCCTCAGTCTGCTTTTAAATCAGTTATATATTCATGATTTCTTTTATGTATGTTCAGTAGAAAAAAATCTATTTCTCTACAAAATATTGCTTAGTGGTTTAGCCTACCAGCTGTAGTTTAACTAACCCTTTTAACTTACGCACATCAGTTAAAATTTTTTATTCTCTTAATAACCTCAAACACATGAAAAACAAATAGAATGAGTTGATAATTTCTAACAGTAAAATACTTCACATATTTTGCTATCATGCTGTGGAATAACTCTGCAATGTCAAGTAGCTCACAATTAGTAAAACTGTAGGGGGAAAAAAAGAAGTGTTTTGATCCTGAGGAATTTTTTATCCTAATCAGATCGAAATTTCAATGCTCTTGTAGTGCTTAATATCTTCAATAACCAAAAAATTCAAACTGATTCCAATGTCAGGTTTTACATTCCAGGACTGAAATAAAATGCTAAAATATACAAATGAATCTCATGTTTGTACAAGTTTATTATCATCACTGGAAAGCAAGATTGATTCTAAATTAGGCTGATAGAATGTCAGGGGTTTAGCTATGTCTTAAACTAAGCCCAGCTGGCACCCTGATGACAGCCTAGTGTTGTTTTCAAGATATTGCAGAAGTGCTTGTCTGACTACCTGCACGTCTTTCTCTGTGTCCATAGTATAGGCCTGCAAAGATTTCTGTGTTGGACACTGGCACACTTTAGTCCTTTTGCCTGGAGCTGGTGGTGATACAGCAAGATGAGGGAACAGGAGATAAGAAACCAGAAGAAATAGAAGCATGTAAAGAAAATATTTTTTATTTTCATACAAGGCAAAAAAGGATCACGGACTTTGGTTTTAGCATGTGCCTAGTGTTTGGTTTTCAGTCCTAATGAATCTTAAGGTTACTACCCAAGAGTGTGTGTTGTCATGTCTTTTAGCCATGCTTTAAAATCCTGATGTTGTGTTTGCTCCTGCAAATTCTTCTTTGGGTTACATGAGATATTGGTCTGTCTAGCCTTATTTCTTTGTCTGTGTTTTTGAACAAAGCCAGGTACTTTAGAAGAAGGGGGGAAACAGTCTGCAGTATGCAATTATGTGTGCCTTGTACCCTTGTTTTATACACTATTGACTCATGGCTGGTTCATTTCTTGACAGGTTATGCTTACATTTTTGTGTGTGGAGAGCAGTTGTTACTATTGTAATATTTGGTGGTTTAATTATCCATTAACCATAAAAATACTCAGAAATCATTTTTAATCCCAAGAAATTCCCGATGTTTGTGATATTTTGTGCCTCAGTTTTTCAAATGCAAATTTTTTTCTATTGGACAAATGTTTTTTGTATGTAAAGTAGAAAAGTGTTTATCAGGAGAATCCAAACTTTGGGATAGTAAACAAACCAAAAAACTCTACAAAGATAAATCTTTAGGCTATTTAAATCATTAGCTGCTAAACCTAGTTGCAGAATTTTGCCTTCTGTAGCTTAGCAATATACAGTTATCTGCAAGATGCTGCAGATATTGTTTGCATCAATAACCCTTTAACTTAATTCCTGATGCTATTTCATCTTCAAATTAAATCTAATACAATACTGATTTAGTACATTCCCATTTCAGTTTGTAGGCTTTCAATTGTGTCTTCCATAGCTCATAGTTATTTGAAATTTGCACCCAAAATCTCTTATTTTGACCTTAGAAGTGTACATAATACCAGCTGTATAAATACATGCTGCATTAAGGGGTTATAAAGTGAAGGTTGTGCTCTGACTTCTGCTGGTAACCTCTGTGTTTTCCAGATTCTCTGTTAATAATTTTCTGGAGTCTTTTTAAAGTTTTTTTTTTGTGCTCAAAATTTCCAACTCCAAAAAGGAATTTAGATTTATATATTATTCTTGTGATCAATTGCAGAAGCATATGTCAAATTGCAAAGCCATGGGAATAAAGGACATTATTGTACATGTCCAGCAGCTTCACCTTCATTCTGTCCACCAAGCTATTTCTGTGCTTTTTGCTGTAGGATGTAAATGTATGGCATTTTAAAAAAGGACAAAAGTACTTCAGTCACATATCTTTCTACCTTCACTGTTGAGGCTCTCTCCAAGATTACCAAGACCAGAAGTTTCCATCACCTTGTAGTCTAAATGAGTGCTGCCCCACTGAAAATCCAATGGATTAAGGATTTTGTTTGTAGTTTACTAGGCTGTGAAATACCCCATCCTAAAATGTCACTATGAAGGTATGGTGGAGTTTTTGCAGATTTTTCCACGATTTTAGAAACCTGTTAGTGCTGTGGGCTATTTCTCTTCTTTTTCTTTTTCAAAGGTCTGGACTGCTGACCTTGTGTGTCTAAGGGAGACAGTTTTCAAGGCTGTAAGGATAGGAAAACAATATCAGTAAACTTTGTAGCACATATCAAATGTGCGGCAGTAGGTCTTATTAGGACTCGTTTGAAAGAACCTGCATAAATCACCTGAGGCTTTGCCATCCATGTGTCATGCGGTGGGTCCATGTTGGTTTTGATGCCTGATAACCTATAAAGTGAGTGGGCTGGTACAGGACTTTGCCTCAGTCCTTTGGGAATGTCCTTCAAAACACCTGGAGCCTTTTAGCCCAATGTCCATATGTTGCTAAGTATTGTTTCTGAGATCACAAGGTGCATAATTATTCCAAAGTTCTTTTATTTTTATTTTTATTTTTCAAAGTTGTGTTAGGGTTTTGGGGGGTTTTTGTTAGCACTAAACTATCTTAATAATGTCTGTGGACAAAGGTAGAAATCTTTGGGTTTTTTTTTTTTACTTTTTACAAGTTATCTGGTATAAAAGGACAGTATGTTTCAAAAAAGTCTGCTGTCAGATGTGAGATGGTGATGCATCTCTGTGGTGATTAGAGGGAGTTTGAACATTCAGCTGTGCCATCCCACCATGACACTGTGCTCCGGATGGCTTTCCTCTAGAGAACAGCCTGAGGAAATCACTCATTTCACTCAGCCCAAGCACCCAAACAGGGACTCTTATCCCAGAAATGAAAGCATGTTTAAAGAGATCCTGTCCCGTGAAACAGACCATCTTTAACCTAGGTAATTAAAAGATAAAATTAATATTGCTGCCAATCTGCTACCATGAATCTTCAGGCTCTTTTCCTGGTTTTGGGAGATGTAGTTATGTATGGTCCACAGACACATTTGGAATGGAAAGGGTTATATTCTAAAATCATTAATCTTACATAGGTTGGCATATGATGGACATTAATCTTAGTGGAGAGATGGAGGACAGATTTCAGTTTCTTGAGCAAGCAAGGCCAAATTTCTCCTCTGATGTTGAGTTTTAGTAGCTAAGGGCAAAATTTGGATCTGGGATTTCATTTTCCCCTACAGTTTGAACAGAGAGTTCATTAATGATAATGGAAGTTCTGTCTGAAGTTGGTGTTCAAAGCAGGCTTGGGTTTCTAAACGACCGTTTCAATATTAACAGAAGAAAATCACTTTATGGCAGGATTGAAGTCATGGGGAGAGAGACAAATCATGAGGGGGAAAAAAAGTTAAGAAAGAGAGAAAAGACAGCCTAGAGAATCCTAGGTAGAAAAATCTGCTGCTCATTTTTCAATTTAATCTGTCATAAAATAAACTTATATCGTTTACTTACATCAATTTTACCTATAGAAACCACAGAACAGTATTCTAGTATGCATGCCAAAAGCTTCCATTTAATAGTGCCTGTAGCAATACATTGCATTCCATTTGATCAATACCTACATAACATTTTGAAATAAACATTTTACCTAGAATTATAAAGTCTTGTTAATATTCGTGGTTATGCATAATTATAAAGTTGCCATTTCAAACATTGGGCCATGGGAAAATTATATGTTCTAATAATCACAAAAAGAAGAGGGGAAGAAAAGTGCCTCTGTTGTTCAAGTAGGAGATTATGGTTTCCGTAGTGCTGGGAAATAGTATTTTTTGTGTCTTTGCTTGGTTTTAATAAATTTGCACTGCCACTGTGAACTGATGTCATGTAAACTGATAACATAGAATTGATTTTTAACGAAGCATCTTCCTGGTCCTAATCTGAGATGATTTTCACATGCAGCATGCAAGGCCTTCCTTACTGTATTTGGCAAGTTACAAACTTTGATCCTAATATGAATTCACATTTTTTAACAGTTTGACTCAGACCACTTTTAACATTTGCTTTTCTGGAAAGAGGCAGGAAAAGTATTGCTTAGTTTTCAAACATTCTTAAGGTTTCAAATTTTTCTAAATGCTTGATTAAGGCTCTTTATTTTTTGATACTTAATTTTGCCTAATTTATCACGTATTTATGTGTGTAACATCCCTACACTGGCAGATTAAACAGTATTTCAGATTGCGAAGTAAGCAATGAATCTATTGCCATACTTAGCATTTTCAGAGTGACTGTACATGCTTAAAAGAATACCCTGGTGAATGAAGAAGTTAGCTGGGAGTTTGAATATCAGTGAGGTACAGTTTTCTTTCATGAACCTGATCTGCTACTTCCTGCTTATGGTAGGAAAAGATGAATTTATGTTTATAAACCTGCAACTATTACTCTCTGATATTCATATCACAGTGGTAGCCAGGTCTCAGTCAGTGGTATTGGCACAATAGATTGCTTTCTACCCAATGCTAAAAAAGATGTTCTCTGTCCAGCACTCAGGGCTTTCTACTGTCATGTGCTGAGAATAAAACACAGCTTTCTAAAGCCTCACAGAACCAGCATTTTCTTAAAACAGTTCTCATCTCTGGAATTTTCTTTAGAAGAACTCTGTTGAGATACAGTGAGTCAGACAGGGCTGGTGAGGAACTGTGTGCAATGAAGAGAGGAAGAGCAGCATTGCCCACCTGGACTCTTGTGATGGGAAGCTGGCATTCTTTACCAAGCAATCTGCTCTGAAGGCCTTGCTTTTGGCCCCCTAGGTAGACAATGCATTCACACACTGTCCAGGCTTCAGTGCTCTCCTCCTCACTCTACCCCATGCAGTAGATCCAAAGTAGAGCTGTTTGTGGAGAGCCACGTAGCTGACGTGATTCCTCACCACGCGTCTGCAAGTCTCCTGTCATCTAGGTCCTAATTCTGTAGCAAGCATCATTTAACATCACTAAATATTTTTCATTGCTAAAATCCAATTTGTGGATACCCACTCTTTTAAACATCTAGCTCACTAATTGCAAAATCCATAGGAAAGTCCTTGCAACATCAAAGACTCACTTGATCCTCAGAGCTATTACAAATGGACGACTGTCTCTGTTACAGGCAAATAAGGCACTTAATGCACTTTTTCTGGCTGTGATGCTATTTTTCCTGTGGGTTTTGAAAATGACCTTCCTGTAAGCATCAAGGACTGTAAGTTTTCAGATAAAGAAACTTGTTCTTGTTTTAAGTCTATGCCAGGTTCATTCCCCTATAGCCCACAGTTTTCAAAAGCAGAAGAAAAATAATCCAGAATTAAAAAAATAAAAACCCCACTGTTTCCAGAACGAAGTTACCCTGTCAGCTTGCCTTGGGCCTTAGGTGGAGAAGTGGAGATTAAAGAGTCAGTATTCCTTTTCATGTTTCATCTGCCAGTTTTGTGAATGTAGAAAGAGTACTTGTGGCTGCAGCTAAGTATCCTACTGTAGTATTAAGTACGGCAATTTCATCCTCATGCAGTAAATTAAAAATATTCTTATAAGTTTACCGTGAGAGGAGTTCAGTATCAATACCATCCAGTCATTGATAAAGGTATTTCAAGGAGAAGGGTGAATAGCACAGCAGATGCAACCTCAATATTTTCACCAATTATAAAGAGCCTCTTTGTGAAGCTGTGTGAATATGTAAGATGATCTCATCATTTCCTATTTACTCAATACTTACCTGAATACGCAATATAGTGTAGCTTTTAAATGCATATGCACATGAGTAAAATGTCCTTTTGTAAGAGACTTTGCTAAAAGGCTGCTTTTGATACACAATTTCTTCATCTCCTCTTCAAACTGAATTAAGCTACTTCCTTCTTTTAAAACACAACTCACTATTTAGAAGCTTTGGCTTTGATTTCTCAGAACAGCCTTACAGGAAGAAACTATGTTCTTTTTCTATTTGTAACCATATTTCTGAAGACAAACTTGTACTGATTTATTTTAATTTTCTAACAGAAATAGGTTCCTGCAAAGAACACTGACTGTTTCTTCTTTTTCCCCCTCCTTCATTCCACTGCTACAAGAATATTGCTGTGCACAAAGCTACCAAGGAAAACTGAAATCCCTCTGTTGGGAACTGTGTACACAGCAATATATTCATACTTTGAGAAATAAGTGAGGGTTTTTTTTATTTCTTAGCATGACATACTGTGCACTTCTTGCATGTCAACCACTGAATTCAAATTGAGGAACTAGGTAACATTTCAGCAAATTTTAATCAGGTTTACCATCCACCATTTTAGGGAATATATCTGTGCAGCTGACATAAAGGTCACCAATTTTAAAATATTAACCCTCAGTTAGTCCCATTGATTAAAGGGTTTGTGTATATGTCTCTGTGTGTGTGTCTGTGTCTGTGTGTGTGTGTGTATATATATATATATATATATATATATATATATATATATATATATATATGTATATGTATATGTATATATAAAAGTATATAACCCAATCATGCTTAATCCCATCACATGAGCCATCCCACCAATCTGGTCACAAGTCTCACCTTGTCTGCCACACAGGGTACTCAATGTATAACACAAATTGAAATATAAAATTATTTGCACTGCTCAGTGAGTGAGGGATTTGCCTGAAAACAAAACATCCTGACAATTGAGGATGTAATCTACATGGCATTACATTTACATTCAGTTTATGCTAAACTGAAATTCATGGTCTGTTGCTAGTTAGGAAACATACCTTCACAATCAGAGCTTAGAGTGGAGTGATTCTTTGCTTTCATTTCTTCTCAAAATCAGGAACTTTATTAATCGACTCTCTGTACCTGCAAACTGAAGATCTTTAAAATGAAACTGGGCTTCACTCAGTAAAACTAGTTAACAATAATCTGGATAAATTTCCTTTCCTATTGCCTTCTTCTAATTTTTTTTTTTTGCCTCAAAATTCTCATCCAATTTCTAAGTTGCAGGTTGGCAATGCCAGCAGTTAAAAATACTGTAAATTAGAAAACAATTAAATTTTTTTTTCATTATCATTTTCTTTCGTCACATTTAGAAATTTCAAGGTATACTGGGAATTTTCAGAACTGAGTTGGGGGGTGCCTAGTGCACTCTCACAGGAGGTAACAACCAGATTTAGCAGCACAGTGCAGCTTGCCTGCCAAAGAATCTCTTTATAGAGAGAATTTTTATG